>NC_142707.1:62011992-62162636 GCF_055471065.1 Atractosteus spatula
ACTCTCTTCAACAACAGCTGGATGAGATTACTGGATTAATTAATAACTAATTACCAAAGCGCTAGGTACAGTAGGTCGAATGGCCTCCATTCCCTTTCAACCATAACTGGCCAGCTTATGAAAAACCTCTAAGTAACCATGAAGCAAATATATCTGGTGCCTTCTCAAAGAAAAAGAAATGCAACAGGAATACTTTCAGGTAAGTGTAATTTTAGTACTGTACTGCAGTACAGGTATGAAGAGCAAGAAGCTTTGTGGATCAGAATTTGTACAATATGTGAGCATGGGTCTGTGTGCATATGTTTTTGCTATGCGAGCCATTTCCTATAATATGATAGGAGGGCCACTGATCACTGATTGTGACGACTGATCTTTAAAACCCAGCAACTCACATTAGTTCTTTTTCAGAGAATGTTGGATTGTGATTGTTGTGTCGACCAACTGCCAACACAAGATGAGAGTCTGCATGCCGATGAAGAGGGCTTGAAACTGGCCATTCTGTAATTCAACACCATGGGCAGCGACATTACTGGCCAGCGACCCACAGCCAGTGTGCTGGGGCAGAATGTTAGAAAAATAATGATGTGTGCTGCCACTGTGGAAAATGTGACACAAATTACTGCTAGGGCCATACAATGCATTTCCTGCATGCACTGAACAATTGTCTTGTATATCCAAATACTGGTATTAATTTTGTTCTGGTCTGGGACAACAGAAACTTTCACTATACCCCAGCAGTAAAAAATGCAGCACATTCAGAGTTCACCATGCTATTCCTGCTATCCTATTCTCCACTAAACAGTTCCCTAGAGGGAATATTTGTAACTGGAGGTGAAAGGAGACTGTATATGACTGCCAACCTTATGACCTCGTCATCCTCACCCAGTTATAGGTAAAGCACACAAAAACATCACAATGCAGCAGCTGCAAGGGTGGATAAGGCACTTAAAGGGATTTTCCCATGGCGCCTTGCTACTGATGTCATAAAATGCAATGTGGATGCAAATCTGTGACCTCCTGCTGAAGAGTGACTTGATCAAAGGTGATTAATAGTGCTTAACATTATGCATATGCATAATTTGTTATCATTCTTTTATTCATAATAATTTAAACCCCATTATTTCAAAATTATGTATCTTTAGTTAATATTACAATTTGTGTGAAATAATAAATCTGTTAAGTATTGTTTAATGTTATTTTGGTTCAATTACTAAAATGAAAATTCAAAGGTCTTGACTGTGTGGTGCTTTACGTCCTTTAAAATGTTGGGTTTATATAATTATATATAATGCTTGCGTGGTTACTAGTGTTTGACACTCGAACAAGCAGTTTAGGTTTATGTGCTCAGAAGTTTGCACTTAAGCCCATTGACACACTGTAAAATGTGTCAAAGCATGTCTAAAAAAAGTAATACTAAATGCAACCAGAGCGCTTTACAAGTAAATGGAACAGTTTAGTTAGAATAAAAAGAGCAGCCATACAAAAATCTATCAAAAGAAAACCAGCTTACAAGTTAAAAAACAGATAACAGCAACTACAGCAATCCCCATGGTATTATTTGCAAGCAGTATAGTAAACTAATGTTAACAATGCGCTGAGAGAATAATGCTCTCTTGAATTAAAATTATATTGTACAGGCATTTAGATTTTAACTGAAGTTGTAACAGAACTGAATAGAACTGAAATAACTGAATATACTGTAATACAGTGTCTTACTCATTAAAGCCACTACACAACTATGGCACAAACAACATGCTGAAGACTAAAAGATTCACCACATTTCCAGTTTTAAGTTCAGCATAGAAAAATCTGTTTTTTTATGTATAACTTAAAATCCATGTTTGGCAACAAACAATTGTGGTAAATGTCATGAAAATATCCTATAGGAAATCCAAGGACATTTCTATTTAGATTACATTTGTAAGGGAAAGAGAATCAATATTTGTTACACTAATAAACATGTGATGTTTTGTAAAGAGAAAAGCAAATTTATAAAGAGATTTTTACTCAAGCAAACTCTTCTCTGAGGTGTAGTGCAAACATGATTCTTTAGCCATTATTGCAAATTGCAACATTTCAAAATGAACAATTACATTTAAAAATTGTTCATAAGTGTATTTCATGTGTATACCTGCCAAGAATTGCTCAATACAACAGTTCTGCTATGATTCTATTTTGAAACATGACTGTTTTTAAGCACTTGAATGTTAAGAATTATTCTAATTACATTTTCATTCATTTTTTAAAAAAGGTAATAAATGTATTATGAAAAAATTTAAATTGCAGTACATCATCACTTTTTCTTCTTACAATATTATATTATTAAGAATGTTTTCCAAAATACTGCCTCAGAGTGTCTTCTGTAATTTCAAACATGTATAAGAAATTAAAATACATTCCTGCAAACTGTAAGTAATCAGTAAGTATTGTAAGTATTGAGTCTTTCAGTCTAGAAAATAACTAATACACAATGCAAAAGTGGCTGCAGTACAAATATTACACACAAATATCTCTATATTCATTACATAATATGGAAACTGAAAATTTAGCTGAAAAATGTACAGCAATTTTTTTTCACAACAAACAGATTTCAGTTTTTTTATTAACTTGGCAACAATATTACACACACACTCACTCATAGCTAAGGATGACATTTTGCTTCTACAAATCTGCCTTTTATTACTTGTGTTGTCATATAAAAAGGGCCCAGGAATAAAAAGAAACATTACCAATAAGCTATTTTATTTCAACTGAGACTTTAAAATGTGAAAAGAAGTTTTAATATTAGGTCTTTACTACCAGAACAGGCTGCTTTTCCTGCTCATCATAAAAAGCTTTCTATTGAAATAATTATATTCAAAATATACTGCACCCACAATAATTAAGCAAAATTTATTCTACCTTTAAAATATTTTGGTGCTACAGAGTGTGTTCACACCTCCCCATCCGTTGTCTTTTAACACAATAACACTTTAGAAAGCTTAAAGCCAGATGAAACACAATTTAGTCATTTTGTAACAGGAACTGGTGAGATGATTTAGTGAGTCGATCGTGACTGAACTACAGATTATGCAATACATCAGTCACACACCGGATCAAGCCTGATCAAACCAAAAATATGTTTAAGTTTTTAAAAATTAATTTTGTTTATGACAGTGCAATACTGCCTATAGACTAGTAGATTGGTCAAAGAAAACCGTAATGTACTACAGTTTTGTAGCAAACTGTTGCAAAGGGTACTACACAGACTGACTAACAAGTTCCATGATAGAAGTCAGACGTTTCAGTCTCAGTTATGCAGTGACTCATCTATACGCATATATAATGTAATGTATATGATTTTTGTTAGGTGGTACCTGAAGCTCCCCTTTAATGTAAACTACAAAGCAACAATACAGTTTTCTGATATTGATGCTATATCAGGATGGCAGGTTTAAAAAATTAAGAGACATCTGGAAGAACATCATGTTTAATCCAAGTTTATGGATTGACAATGATAAGGATGGCATTGTACAGTAGTTGGTGGGTTATTTTCTGTAACCTAACAACATCCCCCACTGTTATGAAAGACATTTATGATTTAAAGAGAAAACAAAAGCCTAGGTTGGATTTCTGGCCTTTTCAGTATGAGTGTCTTTATAAAGCAGAACTGCTTATGACTCGGTATTTGAAAATCCGAAATATACAATGAAGAAATGCACCCACCTGTTGATAGAAGTACAGCAAAGTGGTTCTGTCCTCCTTAAATTTCTCAATAAAATTATTTGGTATGTAACGGATTCTCAGGTCATATCTGGAACATTGGTAAAAAGAGAACACAAAACCAAATGATAGACAAGCATGTCAGTAAACTCAACTACTATCATTGTGATCTGCTAAGAATGTCTTGATGAAGATCACCAAAATCTTCCTTTGATTAAGGTTTAACTTTGTTCACTCTTCTGGTGTGAGGTACCACTAAAGCCAAACACAGAAAACAGAACATTACCTCCATTCTGCCTCACAGTGGCGCTGTTCATACTTCTGCACTACATCCCCTACTGTCAGATCCGGGTGCAGCCAGTAGATTTCATCTGATTTCAAGTGCTTCAGCAGGAGCCCATAGCAGCCTGAAAACTTGATGTTGGGGCCCAACCTCCCACTGCTTAGGATGGAGTTAATGATCTCCTGCAGGAAAACACATTCCATTTCCTAAGGGAATCATTTCAGGTTGACATGTTCAAGAATAACCATCCTGAGGTCCCTGCACAAAAGCACCATAGACAGTACTCAATGTTTTTCAGTCTCACGTGCATGCCAAAGTAAATTAGGACAGATAAATTAGGCCTCAGTTTTAATGGGCCACTCTAACGAACCAATTAAGAAAGTGGTACATCCCTGAAAGAAAACACCATGCCGGAGATAAAAAGAAACTCGTCGACAACCAATTCAGATGATCATCAGAAAAAAGTGGGCTAAAAGAATTATTTTGTTTTGTTTGAAGAGATGAATGTTAATATCAGAAAATGAGTGTATTATCTAATATAAAAGCAGCATCAAGTAAAAAAAAATAAGGAAAAGCAGTGTGCAAAGCAATTTCACTCAAAGCTCAGAGAAAGAAAGCATCAAATGTGTTATATTTTGCTATAACATTAATCACAGTCAGTTTGTTTATTTATTCTATTTTTCATGGATTCACATCCCTGTTTGAAATCCTGCCCATACAAAGGACCACTTTTCAGTATCCACTGAATTCATCACAACTGCCAAACCCCACTTAGTCTTGTTTGTTAAGTGGAGGACTAATTTATCTACGTCATTCCTAAATTAATGCAAACATATTGTACATCAGTATTCTTTTGCACTTTTTGTTTGTATTTGTTCACGTCTGGGTTTACATTCATCATCAAAGCCTGAAATCCATCTAACAAAAGAGTATCAACACCAAGACTGCACACTTATTTTGGCTCTAAAATCCTGATTGACTTAATAAACATATGAGCTGCTTGAGTGAAACATCTCCTCTGTTTTAATTGATAAAGGATAAAATATGCAGTCAGTTATCAGCAACGTCACTGATGGTTTTAACACGCACCAAATTCAGTTCTCCATGGGAATATTAGTGCACACCGATTGGATAAATCGTTAAGAGCAACATGCTGACATTCCAAGCTTTCTAATCCACCCATCAATTTTATCACAATATCATCTAGTTCAGGGTTGCGGGAGAGCTGGAGGGACCTTGCCAAGCAACAGGGTTCACGTAGACACAGACATGAACACACTCACACTAGGGCTAATTATTCTTAGACAAAATTTCAGCGACACAGGGAGGTCATACTAACTCCATGCAGATAGCACACCAGATACAGAATTGAACCCAGGGCCCCAGCACTGCGAGACAGCGATGCTAACCACTACACTACCATCTCACCCTCTGTCTCTCGTTACTGTTACAGAAGACGTCCTCTCACCAGTGTCAATCATAGCCTTTCGTATTGTGAGTCTTTGTCATTTTAAAAGTTGGTTTATCGTTAATTTCCGAATGTGATCTAATGATAAATGGCAGGTTGTGCAAAAGTAATAATATATAAAATCTATAAAAACAGTGTAATGTCAACATGAGCTATCAATCATGTTCCTTTTGTAAAAGCAATTGCTTATATTTTAACAATTGCCTATTTAAATTCTGAGAGGAATAAGTTTGGATGTTTGATGTATACAGCCAGGAAACACCATTAAAAATGTTTATAAAATGTATAAAATGTTAATCAAGAGAAAACCAACACAAATTCTAAGCGATATTATTGGGAAAGCTCTAAAAAGGAGAATCATTCCTTTGTTGCCTTTGTTGTACGTTATGGTCTTACAGGCACCAGATTTTTTTTTTTACTTTACAATACAAAAACATTGTTAAATGAAATTTTATAAAAGCAGAAATACAGTAACATTCACAAAAACACATTCTTTATACAGTACTGAAGAAGTGTATAAGTACAAAATGGTGGCTCCTTATCAGAAAATGTAGCTGCTATAAATAAGAATCCCTAGAGGTTCATGTTGAAAAGCCATATAGTACACTGTGGTTTGTATACTACCATGTCCTGGTTATATGACATATCATACATATCTGAAATACACACAAGAGGGGATCAAAGTACACCTGTGCTATCAGATGAATTGTTAAATTGTAAAAGAATTGTAAAAACTGAAAATTCATAAACACCAGAACAATGTGAGCTAACAGAAACAGTTAACTGTAAATTATAGAGCACCCACAGTATCAATGTTCTGCTGTGTGTCTGCCAAGTGGAAGCGGAGGCTGATGTGTTTGCTTTGTGGGTTCTATCTTGAGTTTTTTAATAGAACAGCTTTTCAGATCTTTGTATTATAGCAGCACACAATCAACCAAGGACAACTATTTAAATTTCCGCTCTCAAAATATTCAAGTGCTTTTAAATAACGTATAGCACATAAAATGACAAAAAACCATTCCATGCCACTTATTGTCATATCCTGTGGTTTTTTTGTCTTCACAAATGCATTGGTTTATAACCCAATTAAAGAATTATTATGTTGATATTACTTATCCTATAAAAGCAAACAATGATTTATGATTAATTACCCCGTTAACCGATCACAAAATTAACTTTATTTACACAGTACAAATATATAGACTATTTACTAAGTCCTTATGAATTAATCCATGATCTATCTGATGGGGAGTCTAGAATAAGCTGCAGCCATGTCATGCATTGGACAGTAGCATTGCTTCTTTAAAGAAGTGACTGGATGAGATCCTTAGATTAGAATTAGAATTCTTTATTTTGCCACACAATAGTTGGTGGAATTTGCTTTTTGGCACAGAAAGAGAACACCGATGAAGCAGACATCCTGCACAGCACATACAATATTAAAACAATGAATATGAATTTGAAACGAACAGATAAGCAAATCACATGCACACATTATATTTGGCAAACAGAATAATTAAAGAGATGCTCCCAGGAAGCTACGGAGCTGAAGGGTAAGAATTTACAGTTCAGATTACATTGGAAAAGAAGCTAAGGTTGAAGCAGGCAGTTCTTGAAAGGTACAGCTTGTGTAAAGGGATGAAATGGAAGGGAGTTCACAGCCTATTATTTCTGAGGTTTTGGACACGATCCTTTCCAGTTTTCCTTTTGGATAGCTGTCCAAATGCCCGTACCAAACTGTGATGGAACCTGCCAAAATATTTTGAATCATGGCTGTGTAAAACTGACAAAGATGTTTTTGATTCACTTTGTGCTTGTTAAGTTGCCTGAGAACATACATCCTCTGCTGCATTTTCTTAATGATACAATCTGTGTTGGTGCCCCATTAGTTCAATTAAATTAGTCCATTAGATCAATTAGTTACTAAAAATCCAATCACCTAAATGAGCCATATGGCCTCCTCTCAATTGTAACCTCATGTTCTAGGAGTTAAGTAGATTCTGAGGATGAACTTTTAATGAGAAAGCGTCTATCTTGTATTAATTTCCACCATCAATTTCCCTACGGGATTAATAAAGTATTATCTATCTAATACAGAAATCTTGATATTATCGACATATATCCTGCCACTTCTTGAGTCAAAGAGGATATCCCAGATATCTCTGCCATTTGTTTCTCAGATGGTATTCAAAAGCAAATTTTGCAAGAAAATATGATACTTACTCTAAGTTAGTTAGACTCACCTTCGAAGTGTGAGTTTTTAGCAATGAATAATGAGACTTTAAACAAGGTCCATCTTCCTCTGACTAAACATTATGTCTGAGCTGAAAATATCCAAAAAGGTGTGTTGCAAGTTTGACAGTTATGTCTTGATTAATGAAAAGATAACAAGGTGCTACACCAAAACTAACCTCCTATCTGCTGAATACCACAGCTTCCCTTAAGCCTTGAGCCACATTAGGCTTTTGAGAGATTGTTATTTGGGGGTTCCAGCACATGAACCAGAGACTGAAGCAAAATAGGTCTGTCTGCACATTCTACAGTTCTAGAATTAAAAGGTAGGAAATGTTTGATACATACGACCACTTAACCAATGATACGCGGACCCAAACTGATCTTCCTAGAAATAGAACTGTTAATTTAGAAGACTCCCACCCACACCTAATTTACTTTGAATCCAGAGAATCTGCTGAAGTTCATTTTGCTGAAAACAGTAAAAGGACATTCACATAAAAAGAAATTGCGAGAACTTTTGTTCCCTAGTTCAAGATCTTTATTTAAAGACCTCTTCGATAACATAAAATATATGAAAGCTGTTGCTGGTCATTCTGTGCTTAATAAAATGTGTCAAATCTGCATTAATTTAGAATGGAATTTTCATATCTAAGAGCAAGTGCTTTAGCTATGATCAATGATCAGGGCAGTAATGTTATATACAGTATAATACATGTAGTAGGGCCTTTTTTGGATTACAAATTAAAGAAACAAATGATTTTTGGAGAGGTTAAACATTCATTTTTGAAACGTTTTCAATACATTCCGTACAATGTATCTCATGGCCTAATTCTTTTTGGATTTGGGTTTACAAATTTGCTTGTCAAATGCTGGACAAATGATTTACCAATCCAGAAGGTCATCAGAGCAGTCAACACCTCTCCTTTGTCAAACATCTTTGCCAAATCCCCTCTATTCACGTCTGAAGGTTTAAGCACATTAAATGTAAAAATGTAAAAATGAAGATTGGGCATTTTGCCATAAAAATCTCTCGCTTGCTGTTGAGAGTAAAATGTTTGACAGAAAATTGCAAAAACACATTACTGATTTTTTACTAGCTTTAAATTAGTACATTTGTATTCTGGGCTGTCAAGGCAGGAGTATACTGTATGTGCTTTATCTCCAAGCTCATAATATTGTTGCATTAATATCTCAATTTTATGTGTATTTAAAATACTATTTTCCTTCCTTTCCCTATTCTGATGTTTTATATACCCTGAATTAGATGAAATAGTACATTTTTCTGCTAAAAGTCATTCGGTTTCCATTTCCAATTGATTTGGAAGGTGTGTTGGGAGTTACACTCTTTCTCCTTAATGCGCTGATACAATAGTCACACTGACTCCTCAGTGAACGGGTGACCGAAAAAAAAGAGAATGAGCAAATGGGTGCAGGAGATGAGGAAAAGAGCCCACAAAACAGAAAGCTGAGAGACAAATTCCAGGGGAAGTGAGAAAGGCTGAAAACTGTAAATTAATGGAGAGATTTGGGGAAAATAATCAAACTGTGAGAGGTCCCCAGCTTAAATGTTGCTTTTATTTCATCTTCAGCATGGAATGAACCTCCTTTCCTTGTGGCCCACACGCCACTGCAGCTCCCCACTCAAACCTCCAAGTACATTAATATTTCTTTCTGCCTTAGTCTGTTTTCTTATTAGGATCTATGCATCACTAAAAGATTTAGGCATAGCAGGTGTTAAGCTACACTGCAGTATCTTTTAGCAGAGCTGCAAAATGTGTAATTGTAAAAAATGAAATGAAGTCGTGCAATTTCAATTTGAACAGGAAACCTACTGCTCATCAGGTTTTGACAATTCAGTGTGCATCCCAACTGTATTTTTAATACCACCTTCCCTGTTGGGTCACATACTAGGTACCTACTGCTTAATTCAGCTCAGGGGCACTTACCTTGACTTCCCAGGAACTGTCACATCTAACCAGTTTGAAGTTTTTGCCCAGGTTGAAACTGTTGCTGGTGAAGCAGACCTTGATGATTTTGTCTCCCACACTCAGGCTGTCGCTGGTTCGCTCAGGCAGGCCCGTGGGCTCCCCCTTTCCTGTGCTTCCCAATGTCCAGGACAGGGTTCTGCTGTCGCCTGACATTTCCACGCCCTGTTCACTTCAGCAGCACCACCATCACAGCATCCACTGAGATCATAGGAAAAAGCACATGGTCAGGTTACTGTATACGACTGGCTGATCTGTGGCCACAGAAGACCAGAGCTCAGGAATGCTACAACAGCTCCATCAGAATATTCCACAATAGATTCATTTGAACGAAAGTCTCATGGGGGAGTCTGGGTTATTTTTGAGTTTGTGGAAGTTTCACCTCCTCCTGCTCTATAGTGGAAATTGATCAACCACAGTATTAAAACACCAATACATTGGAAAGCATATGCATTAGAAAACCAAAGTGAAATATGCCTTTTTTGCTGTGGACGAATGACATCTGCATTTCAGATCAAAAGATTGCCATTTTAGAGCAGTGTCATTTTTTGTGTTCATTCCTCTCATTTCAGGTGAGCATTAGTATTGGGACAAATGGTTGACAGATGTTTCTAATTGCTCAGGTGTTCCATGCTGCATCAATCGTAAAAACATTTTTAAAAAGCTGTGAATGTATAACCTTGGTTGCAGTCTTTGGAGTTTACTTTTTAGGTCTACCTAAGATGGACAAGCAGGCAATTGTGAATATGTGGGATGCACTGTATGTAGGAGATAATAAGATTTATGACAGTCAGGAGCTAGAAACTGAACTGCCTCCTGGTAGACACAGCAGTGGAGGCAACAAAGAGAGGTACCAACTGCATAGCATACTCAAAGCAATGGTCCATGTGGGTCAGCAGAATGTTGTGATGGACGGTATCAAAAGATTCACTTACAGTAAAACCAAAAGGTAAAGAATATTAAGTGACTAGAAGTCAAAGGCTATCAGTAAGTCTTTGATTCCTTTAATAGTGGCTGGTTAAGCACAGTACCTCTGTCACAATTCCAAGTGAAAAGGTTCAAAGAGCTCAATATATATATAAAATTAAATTGTAACTAAGCGTGCTAAGGTTTTTTCAACAGCAGCATCAACAAGATGAGCCCCACGTGTGTGGAAGCCCTTGTTTTCAATAAACTTGGTGTCCCTCATTCACCAAGATGTTTCCATCTTTTTTTGTTCACTACTTTGAGAATTTCTGTCTCTTTCTCTGGAGGAACAAGACATTTTCTTAGCCCCAGGGAAAGCATTTTTTTTCTTTTATCCTGCTACGGGTGTATGCCTGGAATTCACTCTCTGGGTGTGGCCACTCTGCACTACGTCTGTAAGGGAGGCAGAACAGAAGAACAGGTACAGGATCTTATCTTGAAAACTGTTTCCTAGGGACATTACTTAGAGGGTGCCTTACTGTTGTCCTCTGAAAGTAGAGGCTGAGAGATTAAAAAAAAACGACTTAGCCAAATCAAATTTCAGATCTTACGGGAAAGACAGAGGGTCATGTCTAAGAAAATGCCTACACACATACTGTATCTGGGAATATAAAAACCTCCTACACCTTAGTTCCTGTAAAAAAATAAAGGTTTATTTGTAGGTTGCTGCTTTTTGTGTTGTTCAAAAATGTGTCATTTTCTGATTGAAACAAGGTTTTTTAGAGTCAAACAAAAAACGTCTTTTCAAATAATCTTCTTAGTGTTAAGGTGAGGATGCATTAAAAGCAATGATGTACTGTAAAAATGATATCTGTATTTAAAAAAAATAAAAATAAAAAAAGAAGATTCTGACATTTTCAATCATAATACAATTTCTTTTTCGGAGTTGATATTGATGCTAATATAATTGTACTGTTAGTGCACAATAAGAGCTTTATCTTAAAATAGTCTAATATCTGATAATTCATTGATTTTCATTTTATTCAGGAAACAATATATCAGGATATATCAGACTGACAGATTAAAAAGTATAATTAAGAAAATCCATGGCAAGGTCCAGCCTCAGAATCCATTTATGTTACCTAAGAAAAAAAACAAGTATTCTTACCTCGGCTTTAGTTTTGCTAATAGTTTTTGTTTTCTTGTGCCACTGAAATCAAACAACAAACCTTTATAGAGGAAGTTGCTTCATTACAACATAGTTTGTTATACAACATTTTTTGTCCTACTGTTGTTTTCCTGAGTGACCCAGTAAGATTACAAAATAGTTCACATCAGTTATACCCACACCTAACTTTACAAATACTTCACTTTATAGTGTACAGTTCAAGATTTCTCCTTCTGGAGTGTGATCTTACATCAAAGGCAAGAAGTGGCTCTTTCAGCATATAAGAGAGGTTACAGAGAGTTCCTTCTATTTAGTAATTGTTTTTTTTAAGTGGGAGGTGAGGCGATTTATGTAAACACATCTTCAATATTTTAATTTTTTGTATGTACTTCTGTTCCATTTACTAGGTTAAAATAAAAAGTGCCCATGGCATTCAGACACTTTATAATACCTGCAAGCATCATTGCTCCGTATACTGTAGGCTTCTTGGTTTATACATTATCCGCCAGTTAAAAAAAAATAAGATAATGTTAACTATACGTGTAAAATTTAAAATTCTTCTTTGTATGGAAAAATTCTAACTGGTTTGAAGTGAAAAGTCAAACTCTACATACTGCAGATTACAGAATGCACATGACCAGAATCAAGGTCTGTATTCCCTGCTGCTCATGATAAGAGCAGCAGGGAAGGCAACTTCTTACTAGTTAGAAGGCACAGTTTCTTTTGTGGTGCCTCATAGGTATCCAACTATAACAATGCTAGGTAACCTGATCAAGTGTTTACAGCAGAGCAAGACCAAACCAGGCGGATAGGAGTCATGATATATACAGATGCTGTAAATACAGGATCTGCCCTGAGGTGATAAATGTCTTTGTTCAAAGCAAAGCCAGGACAAACAGCAGGATTTTAAGGCTTCTCATTGCACAACCATTATCCAGTTACTGAATCACTAACCTTATCAGATAGTTTGAGAGGAGACTTATAGTTTTGTTTTTCTTTAAATTTCTACAAATGCCAAGCACATCAAAGCATTTTCCTTTCCAAGTTTTTGGAGGATGCTCATTTTTTCAAGTCTCAAAATAGGAAAATGTTTTTATGTTGCTCATCATTATTCAGCTGCTTCTTTCATCCATAAACCTTTTTCTGGTGAATTTGTATTCACTGCGATGATAACGTACTGTAAAAAAATATATCAACACAAGGAATGAAGGACAAATTTATATGTAAACCATGTAATAAGCAATGGATAATTTAATATTTGTATTAAAGTGGAGAATTACAATTAATTATTTTGCACATCAACAAAATTAACTCTAAATAAAAAAGATTGTCATTGTTCAGGAAAGACGTCCCCGATTTGAAATACTTCTTCTGAATAACTATGAGATTTGACAGCATGGTATGAATAAAAAAGATTTTCCTAGTGCTTCTGATTCCCCCACAAACACTGTTTCTGCAATGCATGCATGTTAGCACATGTGTTACTATAGTAGCCTTGTTCTGCACTCTGAGCACCTATAGCTGCCAAACAGGACAAGCAGGAGATAAAAAAGAACTGTGGGGAGCTTCAAACTGAATTTTATACCACAGAATATTTTTTATAATACTTAGCAACTAATCGATATGGCAATATTTCAATCAAGAATTAGTACTTGGAAGAAAATGTTAATGAACTACCTAGATTGAAAGCCCCCCAATCTAAGCTAAGGAGACATACTGTATATGAAGAACAAAACCTTTACTCTGATTACAAGGTAAATAACTAAGTCGAGCATGGTACTGTATGTTATGGAAGACAAAATGACATACTGTACAATTAAAATTAGCCTGGAATTTATCAAAATATTTTAGTAAAAAGCCATTTGTTTGATTATATAAATCCTGAATGCATTATTTAAATACAAAAATGCAAGCCAAACACAAGGGTGTGATACATTTCTTGCTGTGACTGCACTTCTTCACCTGCTGTTTATGAAGAAATGGCAAAAGATGAACATAGTTAATCCAATGTAGCAGAGAAAAAGCCTTCACTTAATCTTGATGTAACAAATGTCCAGTATGACACTTCATGTGTTTGATATTACAGTTACTGATAAAGCATCTCTCAAGAATCCAAAAACACACTAACTTTTGCTCCATTTTCTATAAACGTCTAAGCATCTGATATTTGGAATGGGCGGTCAATACACAGTTTCTACAGTTTAAAGAAATAATTACAGTAGCATTCCTTCAGTTTTCTATAACACCCAATTTTTACATACCTTAAAAGTATTTTGTATTGCCATCCCTACCCTACCATACTTTATTACTTTTTATTGCAAAAATAATAAAATAAAATACACAGTCCATCAATCCATCTTTTATAGCTACTCAATAAATACAATTCTATATTAAAGTAAGAACATTTTAATAATTTTCCAAAATTCTTTCAACTTATACTGTACTTATCAGGTGACCCGTAATGCACCTGTGATATCAACAAGAAAATGTACAGAAAAAGTGTGTTGTACCAAATTCCGAAACCCTACGTGAATGAAAAAAAAATTAAAACTTCTATTTGAACAATAATTTAATTAGACAAAGCCAGTGAGTATACTGTACCCAATATCTCAGCTGAACGATCCTGAAACTGACGAACAAGTAAGGCCACAGTTTATAATGCTAAAAAGAGCTTTAAATCTAGGCCATAATGTAAGAAATGACAACTTAATACTGTACATGAAAACAAAACTACATACGCAGTCTCACACTAAATATATACCTCACGCCGTAAATAAATAATTGTACGATTTTAAGACCTGTAAGACAACCTCAAAGCAAGAGATTCTTTGAGAAATTAAAAGATTTCATGGTGAACATACACAATTCTAATTTTCACTCTTAAAAAGATCTCTTATAAGAATTTTCTGGGCTTTTGTTGTAGTTGTTCTGCTTAAAGAAATATTTTTTGTACTTTTTTAACTATGCAGCAGTTCTGTCATATGCAGTATACTACAGAAAAAAAAACTTTCTCTCAGCTCTCTCCAGAGTTTGCTACAGTGCTTGTAATATTGAATCTTAATGTTAGAATCTATTAAACATACAGTATACAGTATGTCAAGTATTAAACGAGCAGGCTGTGCAGAAGGTAGGGGAAAGCCTGCTTAGACTGAGCCACATGATGCAGAGGTATCATGATCAGTGTATTTGCATGCAAGATTACATGACTTAATGCTAGTGGTTCAGTGCTTGCCTTCTTTCTCATTTCTGGAATGATTATTTTACTGTTCTCCTTCAATACCCAGTTCCCCAAAATGCCCCTTGTGAAAAAAAGCAGTCTTTCCCCATTGCTTTCTTTCAGTTTCACTGTTCTTCCTGTTTCTACAGAAGATACGTAATCCTCTAGCTACTCTTTTTAGCTCAGAAACGTGTGGGGAACTATACATCATGAAACACCAACTGCGTACCACTTCTAAAAAATGCCATTTATAAAAAAAAGTGTCCCTCAGAAGAAATGCTGCTTGAATCCCAATGAGAAACCTGAAATTCTACACTGGAACTGAGAAAGGATATGAAAAACTGGAATCACTGAAACAGATTTGGCAAAAAATATTCCCATTAATATATAGTATTCTTGTCAAGTTCTATAAAATGGTACGGCTGGAAGTTATATCAATGCTCAGTGAAGAACTCCTCTACATTAATTATAAAAACAGGAGTACACTATGTTTTTAGGTGTGAAAGAGTATCAATTTCCAGTCCTCTGATCAGAAACTGCTTCCGATTCAGATGAACAAATGACTAAGTTTCTCAAAGGGATAAACCGGGGTTAGTAAAGTACAGAAAAGAAGCACTCAGACCATGCAGGGAACCCAAGTGATCCTAATGGGTTTGGCTGGCCCTGGGGCATGAAAACAAACACCCCCGACTCGCTGAGAGGCGTTTGAGAGGCCTTGCCTCACGACTGGGAGCGGGGCCATCAGGCATAGAGAAAGAATGAGAAAGACTCCTCTGACTCCCCGAGAGTCGCTTTGAGAGGCGCTGCCTGACGACTCGGCGACGTACAGTACAGTGTTTTTACAAAGTTCCTGATTTTGTGCTTAACTCAAAATTCGTAAAATGTTTCTATAATGTCGATGAATTTATTTTGTTACCAAGGTTTAATAACCGGTCTGAGAAATTGGGACTGCAGGTCCCCTTTAATTCTAGGATTTTTACTCAGTGTTCCATCCATGGCGAGGTCTTGTGTCATCTACCCACCCGAATGCTGTGGAAACCAGGATCTGATGCCATGAGACACTGTGGCTCTTCCACTACTCTTCCGTTTCTAGACATCCACTTGTCTATCAACTACCCCCGACTGTCCACTTCAGTTTATTACAAACCCACGGATTCACACAGCTACCTCCTGTACAGCTCATTTCACCCCAACCACACTAAAAACTCTCTTCCTTTTTCACAGTTCCTTAGGTTACGACGATTATGCAGCGACGACATCGACTTCGAGAACCAAGCCCTCGAAATGTACTCATTTTTCATCAACAGAGGATACCCCAGCAGTGTGATTGACAGGGCCCTTGCCCGAGCCAAAAACACCCCCCGGACCATCAACCCGATCAGGAACTCCCGCCGTAACAACCGCATTCCTCTGGTGCTTCCTTACCACCCTAACACACTTCCTATCCCCAGGACCATTAACCACAACTTTTCCATCCTACAGGATGATCCCTCCATTGGGGCCCTCTTTTCTGATCGCCCTATCATCTCATATCGCCGACCACCTAATCTGCGTAACCTCCTTGTTCACAGCTCCCTTGACCGCCCTCAACAACCATCCACACCAGGCACTTTCCCTTGCAACAGAGCTCGCTGTATCACCTGCAAATACACAGCCACCACCACACTCATTCAAGGCCCCTCAGGACAATTCCGGATCACCCAGACAGCATCTTGTACCTCCAGCAACCTTATTTACTGTATCTCTTGCAGTAAATGCCCAGCCATCTACATTGGAGAAACAGGAAGGAGACTCGGAGACCGTTTCAGAGAACACGTCAGGGCTGTAAAGATTAAAGATCTCTCCAAGCCCATTGTTTCTCATTTCACCTCTGACGGCCACGACCACTCTAATCTCTCCGTCTGTGTTCTCAAAGACGGTTTTCCAAACTCATACATCAGAAAGACCACCGAAACTAAAATTATTCTGCAGCTAGGATCACACCTTCTCCCTTCCCTTAACGACAGACTACTGTTCTTTTAAATTTTCTCCATTCATTGGAAGTTTCATTTCACACCTCTCTGCACCCATTCTGACTTCACACCTCTTGATTGGCCTCTCTTTCTATCCCCTGCTCCCGCCTCTCACTCCTCCTCCCTCCCAACCTTTGTTCTCCCGCTACTTTACCTTTGCCTACTGCCCTGTCTCTCTCACACCTGAAGAAGGCTCCACGGCCGAAACGTTGTGTTCTCTTTCTTCTTTTTTTCAGCATGGAATAAACCTATTACTTGTTCCTAGTAAGTTAAGATTCTGAGCTTTAAACGTTTCTTTACACAGCCAGAACAGAATTCTAACCCTAACATAACTTTCTCGTTTAACACTTTTTAAACTTCAGTGCACGATAACATCTTAAATAACTATTCAACTACTAAACAGGATACTGATGTCTGGAGATATAATTTAAATTGCTTTGTCAGCTTTACTAAAACGATTAAAGATACGTGCTGTTAAAATCTCCATTCCTATGAATGGTCAGCTGAAAAGAAAAAAAACATCCCTATCTTAGGTCTTAATAAATGGTTTGCTGGAGTTATAAAACAGCAGGTAGAGTAGGTCGGGGAGGGCAATGGTAGCATACACACTTAATGTCCTTTCAAGTAATTTTCTGCCTGCAAGGTCGGGACAGATCTATAATCTGGATTTAGGATTTGATTTAATCAACATGCCTGAAGACGGAACCTTGGCTTTTTACCACTTAGGTTGGAAAAAAAACATTCTCCAAATTCTCACAAGACCAAAGGAGTAAATTCTGTACTATAAATTACCACAGCCACAAAAACACCGCATGGACACAGGGTGAAATAAATTTATTGTTGTAAATCTCAGTGCAAGAATCTTCTAGAGAACAATGTGCGAGAACAATCCCAACAGTCAGGGGACCGGCAATGGTAAGTGCCTTGCTGGGGTCCCTGAATGCTGCCAGATTCAGAGATGAACAGAACGTGCAGAATCGCAGGACCTCAGGATTTCTTAGGAACCTCTAACCCAGCATAAGAATCCACAGGTCAAATGCTGCCGCTGCCACTGCCATATTAATAGCAAACCTGAAAAAACCACTTGATATTTTTTCACATGTGGGCAGAGTGTGAAGAAGTAATTAACCAGCTGCCCAGGTTCCTGTATCTCACCAACAGCTTCTCTACCAAGGAACTCAGTGGAGCTCGCATGATCACAACCAGAAAAGGGAAGTCTGGAGGAAAACTGAAGGTAGCATTTACTTTGTGTACTTTGAGCATTTCAGTGCCAACCGAGAACAGGAGACAGTTTATTTACATTAAGGGTGGTGGGAGTTTGGAACAAGCTACTCAACCATATTGTCAGGTTGACATCATGGGTTATTTTAAGAAATGGACAAACGAGACAAGTAAAGAACCAAATGATCTAAATATGGCGGGGAGTTTTTTTCAAATGTGATGGAATGTAACCAAATTCTATCTGGAGTGAAGAAAGAGTCATGATGCTGCCAAAATTAGGAAAACCAGTTAGTGGTTCTGGGACCTAAAGATTGATATCATTGTTAAGGAAATCTTAAAAACTACTGGAGCAGTTTCAGAGGATTAGCCCAATTACCAAAGCACCCACCTCCTCTCAAAACAAACTCTCTTCAGGCTACACCGAAGCTGCTACGATCAAGTAACTAAGACCTTCATCACAAACATCAACACTGGCTTTCAATATAACTGGCACTGCTTTCACTGACATTGTTGGCCTGTTGCTAAAACTATCCCACATTCTCTAATATGCCAAGCTGATCTGCTATCTGTAGATACTTCTCGACAATCAACAGATGGGCATCCATCTCGGAGAGTAAGTGATCGGGCCAAAGATCCTAAATAACAGCTTGCTGAAGACTGGTGTTCTTGATCCACTGATCCAATGCTAAACATCGATGCAACTAACAAGCCTGTGATCTCTGGGGAATTTTGCACAAGGCCACAAATCCAAGTGAATCCATCATTTCAGTGTTTCACCTCCACACCCACAAAGCACATGTTCACCTGAATGTCAGCTTTCATGGGGAAAGAGCACATGATCCAAACCCAATTCATCTAGTTGTGGCACTTGTCTGCACGCTGACCTGACATTACAGCTGTCAAAAACAACAGAGAACATCAAGAGATGAGTGAACATAGTGAGCAAATCAAAGCCGAAACTAGCTGGGTGTAACAACATGGAAATACTCTCCATCTTGGCTATGGTGTCAGGTTTTTCAGATGGCAAGTACTGTGCATCCGTCTGGGCTTCTAGCACTCAATCCTTGTGCATGGAAATCCAATTAAACCATATAATGTGTATTACCACAAAACCCTAAGATCTACAGCAATTCATTAGCTACCAGTGCGGGATAGTATTTTTACCACCAACAAAAGATATAGTCTTTACTGATAAAGCTCCGTGCTGCTGTGCTGCAGCTGCAGAGACACAGCACATAAGCATCCCCTTACTGAGAGCTCCCCGTCTAATTTTAGACTCTTCAATGAAAGACCCAGGATCTGTTTGACTATTAGAAAACCTAACTACAAGCTACCTCTAGCATTATGATTTATGCTTTTTTAAAGTTCTTTATGTTCTATTTAAAATAATACTGTAACGCTTACGGCCGACAGGTACTGTGTAAGAGCCGGCGTACCAGAGCAGGTGACGTAACCGCCCTTCCCTGTGATAGCAGGACTACAGCTACTGGGCTGTAGGGAGATCTCTCTTTAGCTCACGGGGCTAGGTCGCTGCAGAGAGACGCGGAAGTCCCGGGTTCGAACCCCGGACGGTGCGGGGCCGACCTGATGCGGCAAGGGCGCCCGCCTGAGCCCCCGTTGCGTTACAATACATACTGTATATGTGCAGTATGTATAGTTTTAAAGTTGTTTGGATTACAATATGCCCAAATATGTCAAATTAAGTTAAAATACAAAAGTAAATAGTTCTATTTTCTCACCCACTTTCTAAACATTTTATCCAATACAGGGTTCTAAGGGAGCTGGAGACTATCCCAGCAAGCAACAGGCACAAAGCAGGATACACCCTGGGCAGGATGGCAGTCCATCACAGTGCACACAAAGGAACAAACACACAAACTTTCACACCTGAGACAAGTTTCCCGTAAGCCTATTAACCTACCAGTACGTCTACAGACCGTGGGAGGAAACCCGCATGAACACAGAGGGAAAATACAAACACGCAGATAACACCACTGGAACTGAACCCAGCACGTCCAAATGTGCTGCCTATAAGCAATCACTTTAGAAACTAAATAAACTAATCCAGTAGCTGGTAATTTATAGTACAAGTATAAAAGTATATGGTATATGCAGGGGTAAAACTATTCCTAATATTGCGTTTTACCCATGTTTCAAGAAAAATCAAATGCATCATAGCTCTCAGGTTTCATTCTGTTTTACTGAGCACATAAACCGAAACAATAATGTTGACTTCGGTTTTAAAAGGAACATGAAATTGTTACTCAGAAGCAAAACCACAGTACACCCTCTTAAGGCCATTTTTTAGAAAGCAAAATGGTATCTAAGGCAACCTAACGCCAACATTTTAATCATTTAAAGCTTCCACTTTTACAATCTTGTCATCTTTACAAAGCAATGAGTAATGCAGCATTTATCCTAAATACATTCTTAAAGAGTGTGGGTGATGCAATACGAACTTCATTCATAACTTCTGACTTAGAAACAAAAACAGCCTGATGTCAAGTTTGGATTTTTGCATTTGATTTTCTGCAGAGCAGCTTGCATGAAGCCTCAGTTATCTCATTTACTTTAAAGATCCCATCATTAAGTTCTTAAAATGTAAGGCAACTAAACATAATTCAAGATACAGAATCGACACGGGTGAATCAACTTATATGAGCAGTTACCACCTAATATGAAAAGCACATACACTATGCCCAGTACATCAGGACACTCCAGTCAGGTTTTAATTAGGGGACTTAATTCATACCATTGGGGTATATATACCAATCTGTGCTTTGTGTGAGAAGAGAATAGAGAAGGAGATAGAAAAAGTAGAAAGACAAGACAACAACCAGAGAGTACCGACTGCAGACCTTGGGAGAGAGTCCATGAACACCTCTACTGTTCTATAGGGAAAAGAGGTTAAAACCTCACAGCCTTAGGACCCTGGCAGTAAATTCTATTCTTTTTTACATTTTGTGTATAGTATTAATTCTCAATAGTTTGTAGTAATGATTTTTTTTCTGGCTTGGGGCTCTGTCCTCTCTTTCGGGAAAAGAAAATAATCTTAAAGAAGGGATGGTGTACTGAAGAGTATTTCACCCCAATAATTTCTCTTACACTATATATACAGGGTAATGTTATTATTTTCCACTACAAAAGCATCAAACGTGACGAGGTAAGCAAAGATCATTCCTTTTCAGTATTACAAGGGTCGAAGATTTTTGCTTGACTTTCAACCAAACACCAAAGGACAGCTGCAGGACAGAAACATATTGAAGCTCTTAAAACTGCCAAAGTCAAACACATTAAACAAAAGGAATACAAAAACCGGACACTTCTACATTTTGCGAGTATGGACTCAGCAACTTCATCTATTTGAGTGACTCTGGAGGTCAAGGAAGTGAAATGGTGTAATATATAATCTATATATAATGGTGTAATAATATATGTAATATATTTCCAATTAACATTGCGTCTTAACCTGTAAGGAAGAGTTCTTAGTTTTCAGCACTACTGATAAATGGAAAACACAATTGCACTGCAGTGGATATCTGAACTAATTTAATTTATTGTCGCATATGGAAGAAAAGTTGCCAGTTCAGTATGAAAGTAGTGGTTCATGAACTTGTTTTCTCTATTGAGAGCTTTACAACATCTTTTTGCAATCTGTTATGGGTTCCCCATTCCACAGGGTAAGAACTAGTGTTTTAGAGAGGACAATTTATATGATGGACATACTGTAGTAATCTCCACAGTACAGATGGGAAAAAGTATCATAGTGAGTGAGAGAGCTAATGACAGTACCACAGATAAATCTAATGCAGGTCAGTAAATTCTAAAGTCTGAGTCTATTTCATCATGAGTTATGGTGCTTAACACACTGTCAGAAGCATTTATGAAAACACTAAGATACAACACTACTGTGACTGCCTAGTCAATGCGGTCTTGGAAAACACGCGCTGGGGCCCCAGGGATCAAGCTGAAAGGTCCTGACCAACTGGGAAAATGTCAGCATGATTCGAGTAGTCGAGGAACCATCACCATTATCCAAATTCCCAAATCACTCAAATATACAGTATATACCCCAAAATTAAAATGATAAAAAAAGGTTACAAATACAGAAGGAGATTTATCCCATCTGGCCCATTTAGAAGTTAGTAGCTAAATAATCCAAGGATCTCAACCAGCCATTTCTTGAAGGAAGCTAGGGTATTGGCTTTTGCTTTTACCACTTTGGTGAAGATGTGCCAGCTGTTCTTGGTTTTAAATGCATTTTCATACTTCCATACAGTTTCTACTCGTGTCTCACTGCTCACTCTGAAGCCTTTGAGAATTCTGAATATGTACGAGTCCACTTGTAGTGTTCTCTGTTCAAGTTCGTTCAGTCCGACAGCGTAAGACATTCTTTTCATATCCAGAATGCATCTGGTTGCTCTTCTCTAGACCGATTCCAGAGCAGCAATACCTTTATTGTAACGTGGGGATTCGAATATTTCAGGTGCTTCCTGTGACAGATCTCCAGAGGTTGCTTGTTTTATAATAGAGCTCTCCTTTCCAAATCTGCTTTTGATTTAAGTTATAAAAGATGATCTGACAACTCAACACGACAATCCAATTAACCACATCCTGCTGCTAAATTTCTGCAGATACTTTGAATTAAGTTGGCCTGGCCTACATACAAATCAACTGAGCTGCTACTAGAATCTTCAATACCAAGCAGTAGTGAACATCCTTATACCATATAATGCAGTTGATGGATCCATTTACCAGACCAACTCTAAACAACGAACCTTTAAAAACTGTAAATAGGATATCTTTTCAAGGTTTCCTATCTTCCTTCAGATTTTCCATCTTCAAGTCCTTCAAAATCTAACATAATCAAGGCTTAAAGCTGGGCCACTCATCACATTTTATGTAAATGCCATCAGGACTGCAGATCTCTGATAGTGTCTTTTTCAAGTGCTCATCTAGGTATCTTAAGGCTTTTCAACTTTGTTTCTTTTCTTTACCTTTCAGCATGGAATTTGTTTCTTTGCAGCCTATACATGCTGACACAGTTCCTGCTTGAACATTCTCAATCTAGGCATCTATGTTAGTTACTCTCAGAATCTTAATGTACATTTTTTCCACTTCTCACGGATTGTATATGTAGTAATTTTATTAAGAACTCAGTTGACATTTCCTTGTGTTGTGTATATCATAATAAAACAGTCAGAAACAAAAAGCTTCTGTGAGCAGAAACTGCAGGTTGTTTTTGCATATTCTTTTTCTTCTTTGTTTTTTCTGTAGCTGAGTTGTACTTACTTCCTTGTGGTAAATTTACTGTTTCTGGCTGTGATATCCTGTTGCTAGCTAGCTTTTACCCTTTCACAACAGAACTGAAATGTGACGCCTCGGAGAATCTGATTAAATACCAAACCATTTTGGGAAAAAAAGCATCTCTTCATTAAACTATATTACCAAGAATGCTTCAAAAAATGATCAGTGCATTGTCCAGTCAGACAAAGGTAAATTAAGAGTCATCTGTATTGGTGACTTCATTAGGCACTTTCAATACACTGTTTGTTTGTTTATGCAAGAATAAAATCTAACACTCAAAAGAGAAATGAAGGTAATTTTAATTAAATAAAGAAAATCAAACTATTAAGCAAAAATGAAATAACTAGATTTACAAAAAGGGTTCCAAACCGTGTCCTAGAGAACCACAGTCTAGTCATGGCTTAACCATTCCTAAAGAGCCACTGGTCTATGAGTGCTAAAGATCCCACATGATCTCCAAATTACTTAAAAATGAATTACCCATTTAACTTCTCACAACTAAACTCATAAAATTAAAATTCAACACTGAGGTGCACAATACTAGATATCAGGAAATCAACTTTGGCCAAGATTACAACAGTAGCCTCACGCTCTGGATTTGAACACGCAACTACTACTCTACAGTAAAATATCGCCGTTTTATACTCCTGAGAAACTGTGTAAACCGCTCAAAAAGAGACCTGCATTTATGTACACTCTGATAGCATGTTCTAATATGTTTGTGTCACCACTGACTGTTGGACTTTTCTTTAAAGCTGCATTTTAGTTCCTCCGCAAAATCAGGTGTCACGGTATTTAAAATGAATTACGAGACTCGAGAGAGAACAAAAAAACACAACTCAAAGTACAAACTGTAAAAAGTGTGCAGCATCTAATCATTTACAGTATATTTACAAATTACAATTTGTGTAGACACAGACCTGTGTATATGTGGGTGTTATTTTTTTTTCCCTTTTTGTGAAATACATTCTGAGTGACCTGTTGTTATCTGTCTATATTGTTTTTTTTTAATAAGCTAGTTAAACCGGCTTACATTTGCAAGAAAAGACAACTTAGATTTGGGCCAAACATTATTCATATTATTCAAAGCCACGAGACGTTTTGCAGGCACCGGCAAGAATGCAGCAGGTTTAAAAGTCATTAACGTGCTACAGCTCACAGAGTCATTTATTATGTTAAATACCAAGGGGGCAAAGGGCAAAGAATCAGGAGGGAATAAAACAAAGAGAAGGACATCCAACAAACAGGGGTGGGATCCACATGTGATACCAATTGAGTGAGACGTGCAGTAGATACAGCAGTTGCCAAAAGTGAGAAAGAGAAGAACCAGTAATGTCACGAAGAGGCCGTGGTACAGAGGCATGTGAGGAGGTGAGAGTCACCTCTGATGCTGGGTGTTATTAAGCTTAGTTGTAGGAAATTCTAAAAAGGTTTCACATAAACAGGATGAGGCAAAAAAAAAATCTGACAAGCCAGTTAAGCTTTAGCAACCCATTAATTTTGGGAAAAAAGGTAACGAAGATTGCCTGAAACACAAACCCATCCTGCTGTAATAACATACTGTATTCTACACTGTGCTTCCCAATATCACTAGAAAAGCAAAATCGCAGATGGAGCACAAACCTAACCTAACTACTATTTTATTACTACTATACTACCACTACTATTTGGGGCCTGGCAGTTATTTACTGTAAGTGATAAGCTAGTTTGCTCATGTTTTAGCCTTTATCTTCTATGTCCCATTACTAAAGCATCATCTCATGTTAAAATGTGTATTACCTGACTAATTGAACCCAACGTTTTACAGCATTACAGGTGTTAAGACTATTTGAAGTCACATTGTTCTACACTGTAGTGGCTTTTTACACAGAAAAAAGCTTGTGTGAAACAATACATAAAAATAACAAAGCTTAACAGAAACAACACATACAGTAAATACATGAGGTATGGCAAGTAAGTGACATGAGGCTATATCCCTAATGTTCTGATCGACTGATGTAGAAGATTCACCAAATTGAATGCACTAATGTTGAAACAGCACTCTGCTCTGAAAATTGCAGGTATTTCACTTTACTAAACACAAACCCACATACTGTAGTTGTTGGGAAGGAATCATGCTAATTGTTTCAAGGATACACAATGTATGATGCATTGATAAATGGATGTTTAGCCAGGGGATCATTGTACATCTTGTTAATGAACTGCAGTATAAGTCCCCAAACATTTAATGAGAAATAAAAGACATAATTAATAGAGCAAACAGATATACAGTAGCATTCATGTAGATTGGCTTTCTTAACATAGTGTATAACATAACTGGAGTTTTGCAACCTTGAAAACCATAGATTAAAAAAAATGTAACAACATGGCATGCTATTAAATTACATTAAAGCAAATCAATTAATGCAACACAAGCTTTTCACATGTTTCCAGTCATACCCTGGTATGAAAGCATCAATTTGCCTCATGAGAGGTGTGTTACTATCGTAATAATTCCAAGCACGATGACCATACAATCAAAACAATACAACTTGTTACGATTTTTTTTTTAATTTAAAGATAATAGCAACAAAAGCTTTAGGAGTGAAAGGAATAGACATAGGATTAAACTGGGCTCATTCTGACCATGTCCGCTGAACCCTTTCTCTTTAATTAGAATTTACACATATTATAGTATTCTTTTTTTTATGCATGACTGTCAATTAATGACACAGTGATAGCACACATTGTGCTCTGTACTGTACTCCTCTCACTCTTCCTAGCATCTACTGTATATTGCTATTTAGGAACACCAAAAAACAAGAGAGTCGACAAGCACTCTGTATGCCGTTTAAGTATAATTATTCATTAACAGCTAGTATTACTACTGTATACATAACAGTTGTCTATGTACAGACAAATATGCTTGAAATCCAGGTGGGTGCTGCACATTGGTGGTGGTGGAGGGGAGTCCCCATTACCTGTAAAGCGCTTTGAGTGGAGTGTCCAGAAAAGCGCTATATAAGTGTAAGCAATTATTATTATTATAAATGAGATTCTTGGCGTAAACAAAGGGTATTACTGGACTGGAAATATCTAGTGGAGTTTGATTCACATCTGTTGTCTTAGAATTTCATGGATACCCACTCACTCCTCTTAGAACCAATCAGATGACACAGTAGGCTGTATCTTAAAATAATAATACCCAAGATCCTGGTAAGATGCAAATCTACAAGAAGTTTAAATGAGTACTTTGTCATGGAATAAAATGGCAGTACAAAAGAGTAAAGAGGAGTTGCAAATGACTGTTTAATAAGCTCAATACAAAAAAAAAACTACTTTACTACTACCGACACTAAACGATGGGTTCAAGTTTCCATTCAGACAAAACTACCGCATTCTTAATTAAGGTACTTCAGGCAATTAGTCAGTATTAGCGGACGCAATAGTGTCCGCTAAGCATTTTCCAACCCATTTTTCAACCCACCTGAAGCCTCCTACTGTACATACAGTACATATAGAATGGAGCGTCCGTTGTAAACTTTTAGCATTTAAATTAAAACTACTTCACAACACACTGAGACCATCGCTGGGCATTTTAGGCCAGTACGTGCGCAGACAACGAATAAAAAAAAATATTGAAATTTTAACAGACTGCAATCACTGTCAGTTTGATTTTATACGAATACCAATAAACTATTGAAGAGTTTGGATTGCTTGGCCTCAGGCGCTGGAATGCATACCCATCTCACCTGTATAAACTTGCAGTGATGACAAATGCTCACAAAACAGAATTTCAAGAGAGCACACCTCAACTCCAAATTACGTTCCATCTTCTATTTGTGTACAAAGCCGCAAGCCCTCTTTTCATATTGATTAAATCACGTTTTTAAAACTTGTTCGTTGTACCGACAACACCTAATTCCGTTTTGTAGTGGAACGAATAAAAAAAATCCTTAAACTGTAATACGATGTAAAATATTATTTTTTAGCTTCATACTAGCAGATGAATAACATATATTTGTGCCAATAATACACGGACGCTAAAAATACAGTTAGGCTATTTAAGAAATAAAAAAATGTAACAAAAAACATTTCCAATCCACGATCGATCTAAACGAACTTCTATGCCCCTTAATTCACTTCAGTTTTATTCCTGAGGGTATTTTTCTAAATGCACAGAGACCATCTATTTAGAGACATTACAACTACTGGTACTGACTGCCGTTATCAGAGCGTTTGTCCTTGAGATTAAATATTGAATTATTTTTTAGTTTAATAAAATATTTAAAAGGTCAGCAGAACCTGAAAGAGAATGAGTGTAACTTTAATTTAAACAGTATATTCATATTTACTGCTAAAAAAAAACTCGCCGAGTTTTTATCCCCTTGAAACACGAGAAATAAGCCTAATGCCGACTTCCTTCTTTTTATGTGAAGGCACTTCACACTCAGGTAGCCTTAACTCCGTCTGAGAATAAGCCAGGTCAAGGGTGCCCGGGCACCTGACTGTATCAGTCAACAACCAACCTGATCAAAAGTCGAGTTAGTCTCTCCTCTTGCTCCAATGCCGAGTGAGAAGTGAATTAATTCTTCCACATCTCTTCTGTTTGCACCCCGAAAAGGTGGCTGTCAGTTGTAAGCCACACCCCTGCTTTTTTTTTCTTGCCACTTCCTTATTTCTTACAATTCTTTAAAGTTTACCGTAACTATTATAGTATGACTGCTTGCTCGCCAAATAATTTAAAACTACCTGCGCGGCCCGGGCGTTTAAAAAACTGTGAGACATATCTAATTTTAACCTGCAGAGAATTCTGCTTGCGATCAATTCAATATGATTCGCTGTCGTTTAATGGACAGTGATTTTGTAAACAAAACCTTCACCCTAAAGTAATTTCCTTGAGGGGAATCGCTTGAACAGACAAGTCCTCTTGTATCGAGACTTTGCGCCGCGCCCTGTGTCACCTCAACAGTGTAGATTTGAAAAAAATAACACGACGTCAATCAAGCAGGTCGATGCTGTGCACTGTGGACATTAACTGGGTTTTAACTGTTCATATTTTAGATTTTAACTGGAATTTCGCGACATGATATTTAGCCGTTAATTCAGTTTCTGTAACGCTTTTGAACTGACTATTCCGTTGATCAGCTTCGAGGCAAACTGAACATATAACTTCACGTGTCCCTATGTTGACGTACGTTTTGATACCTGACGTGCTTCATAAAAGAATAAGACCGCAACAATCCTGAGAATTAGGATTAGCAAGGATGATCAATGTTATCGGTGATCAGTTAGTATTCGATAACTACAGAAATCCTGTCTTTCTCCGGATTAGTGAGCAGCGACGAAACGATATACTGTAAAACTTCGACGAGATCTGTTTCCAATACAAAAGACTGCTAACTGACATATTTCCTTAATGTAGTGAACTGTTTTAAGTTTGTTTGAAGCGACACGTACTGTACTGTAAGAATGTGTATTCACAAGCAGAACAAGACTATGCAGGCACACTGTTCATTGATTTAAATGAAAAAACATTAACAGAAAATACATCACATATTATAGCACACTCCAAAAGCATTGCTTTTTTTTATCGAGCCAAGTTTCTTTGGAGATGTTATTATGATGGCCTTTGACTCATTAAAATAACAATTGATAGAGAACCATTATTTTATAATGGGGTTTGGTTGGTAATGTGGCTGTGAAAAGAGATGGTCACAATGTTTTATATTTCGAGAGAACTACAGTACAGTGGACCTAACACATTTCACACCTGTACGGATTGAATGCATCTGCATCAATATTATTTCTAACTTCAGTCTATGGTCATTGTCACAGTTCGAGTTATCAGTTTTTCGTAGACTATAACGGATATACAGAGAGGAATGTTTATTGATTTGCTTTTAAATGGAATCAATTCCAAAATATCTTTAATTAAGCTGTGTATTTTAACGTGGTGCAGAGTCAAGAATGTGCAGTACAAACAGACCTGCCTGGTTTCCTGTTTTCCTTTTGATGGTATTTTAATGTTCTGGTTTCACTATCTGCTCAAGATCTCTGCTGTTCAGGTAGGACTCGACTCCAGACCTCATTATGAGGAATAAGTAATGGAATACTCTTTTAAAGATGTTACTTTATCGCGTTCAATAATGAAACAAGGAACTTGTTCTTGCGTAGTGATTAATACATGACGTGGAGCTGCTGCCACCTAGGGGCAAAAATATATATATTACAGGATTCAACTCGTTTTTTTTCTTTACAATGGTTTGCCAACCTGATGCACATAACCCGGCGCGCGTTTCTTGTATCAAAGGTATGACAGTTCTACATGAATCCCTATAAAGGCATATTACTCGGACAAGAACTGAAAAATTATCCCTCTCTTGATCAAGAAAATATCGTGTGCACGCATTTATGTCGGGCTGTACCGTATATAGATACTGTATATATGTTCTTAACTTCCGTATCACAACCAAGAAAAGCCTTTCTTTAAATCATGTCAGGCATATCGCCGGTCTAAACCACGGCGTTTCTAGTCCTGGTCCTGGAATACCAATGTATGTGCTTAGTTTTGTTCCAGCTGCGCTCTTGATCACGAGTTAGTAATTGGTAAACGGTAACTCATCTGCTTGTTGGTTTAGACTTTTGTCTGTAATCATCCCTTGGTTTAAAAAATGTCCCGAAGAAAGTGCATTTTTCCCAACGATTTCATCATACAGAACTTAATGCAATATCTCCTCGACGTGATACTTAACAATTTGTTGAACAAACACAGGTGAGAATTACAATGCACAGTACCAGACACTCCCACAGTGAGTCAGTGTTCTTCCTTTTCTCAAGTCCTGTAGGTTACAGTATATTTCAGCTATAACACCTGAAGTAGTTAGTTCTGAAACTCGCAGAGGGTTAGCAGAGGGTTTATACCAGTGGTTCCCATCCTGCTTCAACCAGTGGTGTAGACTGTCCAAATCTCCTTCAGCATTACCATCCGTCCATTTTCTAAAATCTTCATCCAATTCAGGATCACAGGGTAGCCTATCTCAGCAAGCAACAGGAACAAGTCCAGTCTAGTCCTTCACTGGGCTTACACAGACACACTCACACCAGGGCCACTTTTCCCAGAAGCCAATTAGAATCCGAACCTACTTTATTGTCCACAAAGAGTGGAACTTTTCCTTTGGCCTCACTTAGACAATAATTAAAACAATGTATTTATAGAGTACATAAAACATTCAGAGGGTTTTAAGATGTATAAAATTAATGTAATACTGTATACAGTAATTAACAATACCATAGAATACATTACAGTATAAAAACATAAGATTCAAGTGTGAGCTGCACACATACTGTATATAGTTCTCAGTGAAATGCTGTGAAGGGGCCAGTACATCAGAGTAACAGCACTTGGAATGAATGACTTCTTAAAATGTTTTTTATAGCTGTTGATACTCTGAAAAGGCCCCCAGATTGTAAGTCTTCAAACTGGGGGTGTAGTGGAGGTGAGGCATCATTTACTATTAAATACTGCTTTACTGTAAACAGTCCTAGATGTAGTTCAGCTGGTTCTGTTTCTGACCAATAATTTCGCTGCCTATGTTTATAATCCCTCAGAATTTGGCTTTACCCCTAACATCCAAATTCCCATACCAAGCAGAGATGTTAGAAGAGAGCACACTCTCTACCAGACTTGTGTAAGCCAGCTCTAGGATGCGTTTGCTTTCATGAAAGTGTCTCTGTCTTCTCAAGAGAAATATATTTTTTAAAACATTCTGTGTTGTCTGAGAAATTTAATTTATTATCAATATACCGTACAGTATGTTCCAAGATATTTAAAACAAGGTACATTTTCAGGATCTCTACAAGCTGACCATTGACTGTAAATTTAGAGGTTAAAGTGTGGCTGGCTCAAGTCCGCCTGAGTGTGGCACTAATTCTTTTTTTTTAACCTTCCAGTATGTCTTTGGCCTGTGGGAGGAAACTGGAGCACCCAGAGGAAACATGGGAAGAACATACAAACTCCATGCAGATAGCACCCCAGGTCTGTAATTAAATTCAGAGCCCCAGCACTACAAAACAGTAATAAAAACCACTGCACCACTGTGTTGCCCTCCATAATCTCATAAGAGATTCATTCAAATTTTATAAAGGGCTTCAAAAACAACACACACCCCAGCTACAGACTGTTTGACCCTCTACCATCTGGAAAACTGTACCGGAGCATACAGTATGGGTCCGAACTACCAGACTCAGAGAGTTTTTACCCCCGCACTATCAAACTATTAAACTCCCAGCCTCTCTCACCTACGATCTGAACCCTCACAGTGCCTTCTCTCTTTATCAAAACTCGAACACATATTGGATTCTACTTCTACCTCACATGTCAAGAAGTTCACTCCCCATAATTTTCTATCCTTTATTTAATTCTGTTGATGTATGATTTTGCACAACTGATGATGGTTTGCACATTACCTGTTGTTCTTGTTGTTTTGCACATTGCCTGTTGTCTCTGTCTTTCTTTTCTTATACTGTGCAATTGTATTGTTGTTGTTTTTTACTACTTACCATCTGAGAGCTAGCTAAATAGCATTTCATTATACCATATACCTGTGTATGAGTATAATGACAATAAACTTGAACTTGAAATAGCCTTTGAAATCAATTAGCTCATCATGACATAATGGGCAAAAATCAGCAGATGCAAAGCTTACCTACTGTATGACCAGGCCTGACAAACACAGGTCATTTTGTACTGATTGTTTTAGAACAGGGTTTCCCAAATCCTACTAGTTGTCATTGTTGCTGAGCTCTTAAAGATAATTTTTAAAACAATTAGCAAGCCTGGTTAAACGCTTTGCATTTTTTTTTACTCAAAGGTTGGATATTTTCAGTTACTTAAGAAAGGCAATAGTTAAAAAGCAACCCTCTGTATGTTTAGGAACTGAAAATAACTAAAGAGTTCTAATTAAATTTATTGTTCTCTGGTGAAACAAAACCAGTAGCCACAAAATTCCCTGTTTTAGACAACAGTATCTGTAACTTCAGTATCTGTAAGGTTAGTGGTAATATTGCAAATCTGACATATGTACAAATATTTTAAAATATGTGATAATATCCAATTGGACATAACCACAGTATATGTAAATATATTTGTGTATGATACTGGGACCTTAATACATATTAATTGACTGTCTTGATTTTAATTGTTAGAACACAAATAATAGCAAATGATAAAAATATGCCTTGGCCTGCTTTCATTAATTAATGACAGATTTATTTAACCTAATAATTTATAATGTAAAAGACATTATCGACCCAAAGAAGGCTCCACAGCCGAAACGTTGTGTTTCTTTTCTTCTTTACCTGTTCCTTTGCAGCTGACGCAACTACCTACTTGAACTACTAATGTAAAAGACGTACATTTACAAGACTGTTATAAAAAAATCAGTTTTGCTAAGTGTTGGTTGTTGTTTTCACACCAAAAAGATCATTTTTGTTTGCCGTATACTTTATATAGAAGAACCCCTGCATTGTAATGTGTCACAAATAGTGTTTATGAATTGTATCCATGCCTAAATAAAAATACAGTTGTAAAGCTGAATTTTCTTACAATTTCATAGAGGTATAGATCAAATATTTTTGTGCCTTAAAGATGGGTTAAACTACAGATCAGATCCAAAACTCACTGACCTATATCTATATAGGATTTCTCATTGTCAGCTTCAATGAAATACAGTAGCTACAGTATTTGAGTTTACTCCAGATTCCCATGTCTCTCAGTAAAGAAGTACAATATACTCTCTAAAGAAGGGTCATTGTATTGTTTCTTATCTTGAAGATGTTACCTAAAATAACTTGGCCAATGCCATTCAGGATGTTAAACAGCTGAATCAGGCTCTTCATTATCTTCTTGTTTCTATTCTAAAAAAAGATTTAGTTCCTTTAATCTGTCTCAGTATTACAGTTATTTCAGACCTTTCAAAGCAGGAATACGTGTTTTTTTTCTTTCCTTATATAACATGGATACTAAAAGTAAACATGCTGGTTCTACATTTCAGGTGGACTGTGGAAATTGGACATTTGATTATTATTCTGCATTAGATTAAGGTATCTTAGACTTATAAGTATACACTGATGGGACCCCAATTTCAAGTTTGGACCTGGGGTGCTGTCTGTGTGGACTTTGTATGTTCTCCCCATGTTCGCCTGGGTTTCCTCTGGGTGCTCCAGTTTCCTCCCATAGTCTAAAGACATAATGGTACGTTAATTGGCTTTTGGGAAAATTGCCCCTGGTGTGAGTGTTTTTGTCTCTGTGTGTGCCCTGCAATGGACTGGTATCCCATCCGGGGTGTACCCTGGCTTGCTCCTGTTGCGTCCAGGGAAAGAATCCATTAAAAATGAATGGATAGATGGAGGTTACATTGTAATCTGTCCAAATCCAAACAGTGTCCTCCCATATTTTACTGTATCTCTAATACTGGTAAAATGGTATGCAGTTCTATAGCCTTCTATTTTTGAATATAGACACCTACTTCTAACATATGTTTGCCGATATAATTACAATAAGCAGCACAAAACATGAAGGAGCAAGAAGGAGGAACATGTCAGTCTGAACAAAGTTCTGGCTCCAGCTACAGTAGGAACATTATGCTCCACAAGCTGAAAAAACAAAACAAAAACCACACATGGTCTTTATTATAAGCATAACTATTATTTTAATCATAGGGTCATGGAGTTATTGAGAATTAGTAGTGGTATTCTTTGAGTATTGTAACTCCAACTTTGTAAATTTCTAAAATTCGGGTTAACCATAAAAATGATTGTATTGTGATCTTCCAAAATTCCAAAATTAAAAGTTCATTTCTAACCAATGACGGGAGACGCTTCTTTATCCAAAGAGTATGAAACAAGCTACCCAGCAATGTGGTTGAAGTCAATTACCCAGGCTGTTTTCAAGAAGCAGCTAGATGAGACCCTTTGATGAATTAATTACTAACTATCAAATGGGTAAGATGGACCTCTTGTGCACAACCTATCTTATATTCAATCACGATTCCAGTTTGGCAGCATACTGTTAGGGCATTGTCTCTCATGTACAGGTGATTAACACTGAAATAAACTGGACAGGGTCAGACTCTAAAGTGCATGTCAGCATGCCAAACTGCCTAAACTCCAAGAACAGGTAAAGGATAATTCCATGTTGAAAAATAGTGAGGAGGAATATAATATAGTTTGGCTATAGTGGCTGAAGACATCTCTATAGCTAAATGTTGAGTTTGTGCTATTTTTGGGATGGAATAAAACTTTCCTTGTTCCTTTGCCGCCAATTCACTCTGGTACAGCTCCCCACTCAAACATCTGAAATAAAACAGTCAAGATGCAGACAAACCGTGAGGTTTATTTTTATGAAACAGTTACTTCCACTCTCGAGTTTTTGAGGCCAAATAGGAAACGAATAAATAATTTTCACTGGATTTGTATCAAAATTGTATTGAATGTGTACTTCACTATTGACACACCAGAGGTCAGCATACACCTGGTATGCAGCAAGGAATGTCCACCATTCATTCACATAGCAATGGCAAACCAAAACAACCTCACCATAATAATCGCAACAGCTTTCTTAAGTACACTCCATGGTTTCACAGAAAATGCCAAAGGCCAAGATTCCTCTGGAACTATTTACATACATGTATATCACTGCATACAGTTTTTGCAGTAACTAAAGTTTTTGTTTTCACGTGGCTGCACAAAACCACGACAGCAAAACTACCTTTGGGATCAGGTCATCTGTTGCCATAAACGGAGGTAAAGGAGTTCAACTGAAAAATCCATGGATTCATCTGATTAAGCTTATGCAGTGGCAGGGCTGAACATGGGAGACCCTCGGTCAACTACCTGGACAGATTGTGCGCAGAATGTGCTTCCGTGACAGAGCCTTGTTAACATCCCAGATGTGAGCTCTGTGCATTATGCAGACTAGCTTTTGTAACTAACCAACAAAATTTTTAACTGCTTTATGGACCCAACACACCCATCAGGAGCCAATCTCCTACAATAATACAAAGCATTTGGCATTCGTCTCAAGCAGCAGTTCATACAATAAATGAAGATACCTCTTCAGAGTTTAGTACACAACTGTCCAAGCCTTGTGGAACAATCCTTCCTTAAAAAATAAAACCTATTACTAAAATCGACTAGATGGAAGTTGTTCTGTCCTGAAAAAAACTAATTATTTTGCTTTAAATGTATTTTTCACATAAATATGGGAATTATTAGGAGGCCATGATTGGTAAAGGCCAGGATGCTGGAATTACACCCCTACTCTTTTCAAAAAATACCCTGGGATTTTTAATGACCACAGAGAGTAAGGACTTCAATTTTACATCTCATCTGAAGGACAGCACCTTTATACAGTATAGTGTCACCATCACTATACTGGTGTATTAGGACCCACATAGACCACAGGGTGAGCGCCCCCTGCTGGCTCCACTAACACCTGTTCCCACAGGAGCCTTAGTATTTCCAAGGAGGTCTCCCATCCAGGTACTGACAAGACTCACACCTGCTTAGCTACAGTGGACAGCCAGTTCTGAGCTGCAGGGTGATTTGGGTGCTGGTGTCCTGTCCAGGGTGTACCCTGCCTTGTGTCTGTTGCCTGCCAGGATAGGTTCTGGCTCCCCAGCAGCCCTGAATTGGAAGAAGTGCTTAGAAAATGCATGGATGGATAGATCTGTCATATAAGCCTATGTTCTGAATAGAGTTACAAACAGTATTTCGTTACTCCTCATAGGAATAGATGTACTGGTAGATGCAATTCTTCTTTATGATATTGGCTATGAAAACTGTTTTTGTGTTCCCGTTTTCACGAAACAATTTTGGAAATGGAACAAATGACGGTTATAGCTCTGGTCAAGGGCAGTCATCTTTCTCTTGACTAATGGCCTGTCTTGAACAAAGCCTGTTTCTCGATTTTTCTGAACAAGTCTAACAACTGTTAATGCAGAATATCTAACAAGTTATTTGTCTCACAGACAGGCCACCTTCATTCCTGCTGAAAAGACATTACTCCAGATTTTATTAATTGTGCTGTGCCTTAGGAAAGCAGACTTTACCAAAGTACCAAAAATATCTTAACAATTTGGTCTACCTAACATTGCAGCAGATCATTAGACTGATTTCACTAGAGATACCCAAATGTTGATGGAGATAACGAACCAATCACCCAAAAGACATTGAGATGAGATGGGAGTAGAGGTTTGATAGATTCTTGAGGCCTGAATTGCATTTCCTGTAAGTATTTTGTTTTAATCTGCCAACCACTGTATTGTACGTAAATGCTTGGGTTTGTCTTGTCAAATTGACACATTAGCCATGACTGCTATTGCATCCTACCATTTACCAGAAGTACATGAAAAATCAATCCTCTTGTGAGGTCACTTACATCAGCCTGTTTTTCTCATATCCCAGCACATTGACCCACCATTCCCAGTACTCTGGCCAGGATACCAATGGTACATGTCAAAGGCATTGCATTTTGTTATTACATTTGTCGATAGTCCCATCCTTCAAGGTTACCCAGTCCTTGATCCAGGTCATTGACACCTGTCATGTCTGACTAGAGTCAGTCCCTGACGGAGTGATAGAGAGATTCAGTGGGTGTTACTCCCCCTTCTCAGGCAGCCAAGAAAGCAGGTGGAGGCTGGGGAGAAGGATTGGGAGATTTCAAACTCCAATAGTTTTTCTAGATGGATCTTTAAAAATCACTTCAATTTATTAATCAGAAAGTAAGTGCTAGTTACACAAGAAGTGATTTAAAGACATAGGTAGTAAGGCAGACTTGCTTTTGTTTTCTGTGTCCTATGAGAACTGTTGTTTTTCTTGACAGGACTAGGTTTATACACATTTTCTTCAATATCGGACATAGAAGATACAGTATATTAAAAACACAGCAAATATTATTGTGCTCACCACTCATCTGTTGCATTTTTAAAGCCTCTTAGTCTATATATCAAGTTGCACACAATTTGACTCCGTCTAATTCTTTTTCACCTCAACCTCTCTTGTCAGTTGTCCTAACTGGGTCTCACATGCTTCCAAGACTGAACCAGAACTGAACACAGTATCTTGCAGTGAACACCTTGTGGTTTTTGCATTACATAAAGCATCATATGGGTCCTTCACTCATTATTTGTAGCTCATTGTTACTGTATTTTCATTCCTGGATTCTGATCAGTCCTTAAGCTTTCAGTGTCCATTTGAGTACAGCGAGTCCATTGTGTTCTGTCTTATTTTTAAGAAACTGTATTTTTAAATATTTTATTGTATCTTTAAATTATTTCTGCACATATTCCATGCCTTCTTACACTGTGTAGTCAAAGACATAGAAATTGTATTTAAATGAGCATTTTATGGAACATCCTCCATACTCATACAGGCAAACTGCAGGGGTCTCTAACCTCGTTGCTGGACAGCTCCAGTCCAGTTAGTCTTATAGGTTGTCCTGTGTCTAATATTTAAAGATCAGGAACAATTGTTTAAGTCATTGATATTTTAAGCAAGTAATGTTTCAGTGAAGGAAACACTGCCCCTTGAGGGCAGAAGAATATTCTTGTGTTTCTTTCGAATCCATCCATCCATTTTCTAACCACTCTATCCATTTCAGGGTTGTGGTGGAGCTGGAGAAATACGGGTTTTTATTTTCATTGCTTTGTATTGGTAATTCATTGGATTATTGATTGATTGATATAATTAATGCCACACAGTAGGTGTAGAAAACGGGGGTTTTCAGGATGACTGTGCTGCATGTAGTTAGGCGTCACTATTAAGAGTTTAATAATGGTGGCTTCTTTTAGAGTCTTGTAGATCCTGCTAAATAACGTTTCCTGGACCTTAAGACAAAGGTTCTTGTGAGTTTGTAAGAGCTCAACTCTATGAAGCCACTCTATCATAAGGTGTGTGTCCGTCACAGTCATAAATGTTAAATATGATAAATATTAATAATAGGATAAGAATGATAAATCTGAGCATCAAACATCAATTTTGTGATGAACTCAGACTCATTGTGTTATTATTAACCATTTATTATTAACTTAATTGTTATGAATTCTATTATTAACCATGACTAAACCAAGTTTTCATCTTGACACAATATATACAGAGGTTATCTACAGTATGTATAAATGATAAGATAAACCTCAAATGAGCCTTTTTTTTTTTGCTGCTGCCGTTTTTAAAACAGAGAGTTTGCAATAAGGCAAATTTTACATTTAAAAAAGGAAAGGAAGAAGAAAACCTTTTATCCAAATATTAACTGTTTGAAGTAACTGCATGACACTAAAACTTAAAATATTTGTTCCTTTTACAACTGTGCTTTGTGTTTTCATTGTATTTTTCTTATTCTGCCCTGTGAAAACAGAAAGACAGTATTATTCTTCTATATTACTCTACCTGCTAATATTTTCTGAACTGATACCCAATAAGGGTGTTCGTGTTAGTTTCTTCATCTTGACAGAGGTATTGTCTTGACTTGTCCTTTGGTATGGTGAGATGTGATATAGACTTGACATTGGTATCAAAACAAGTCTATCTGTATCTCTTTTTGCTGTTCCTCTCTTGGTTTTGACATACTTACAGTTTTTCTATCCACAATTCAAAGAAAGACATTTCTTGTAATTCCATAAAACCTTTCTTGCAAAGCATAATTATTTAAATCTTATGTTTCCTCAGAGTCATTGATAAAGTCAGTTTGGTGGACATCTTCAGAATGAACAGTGAAACATGAAACAGAGGACACAAGTGGAAACTACATGGAAGTACATTTAAAACTGAGAACACAAGGCATTTCTTAATATAAAGGGTTGTGTAAGTCTGGACCAAGCTAACCAACCATGTTGTTGAAGCTGATACCCATCTGGATACGATCCTTAGATCAATTAGCTATTAACTATCAAATTGTATATGGTAGTCCTGTCATTCATAACCTTTCTTAAATTTTATTTTATTGCTTTGACCCACATGTACACATTCTTTGGTTCTCCATTTAAAATACACAGGTTGACAACTGTTCATTTGATTCTTTTAGTTCAGGTTCTGAGAGCTGTTTGCAGTTCTCAGACAGAAAGTGTGGCAAAACATTCTCATTTCATTGAGGTAACAGGAGTAAAATTTATATCCAGTAAAACATAAATATAACTGTATGGAATGTTATACAGTTCATACTGTATATTATCGTTTGTAGTATTTGCCAAGAAAGACCTAAAAAAAATTAAACACTAAGATTTAATTACGGAAGTGCCTTGCATGAACAGCTTGTTTCAGGGCATTTTGAATGGGTTTAGTTCTGAACTTTGACAAGGTCATTGTAAAATGCAGAATTTCTTTTCCTGCAGCCATTCGTTTGTAGATCTGCTTGTATGTTTACGATTATTGTCTTGCTGCAAGATCCACTTTCGGTTCTGCTGCAGGTCACAGAAAGATGGCCTGACATTCACCTCTAGAGTCTTCAATGATGGCAGGACTTCCAGGTTCTGGGGCAGCAAAGCAGCTCTAAGCCATCACACTTCCAGCACCATAATTGACCGCTGGGGTGAAGCTCTTCTGTTCAAAAGCCGGGTTTGGTTTTTGCCAGATAAGGTTTCTCAGAGGCCCCAGAGTTCTACCTTTGACTCATTGAGAGAATATTGTTCCAGAAAACTTGTGGATCATCTATGTGCTCTTTGGCCTAACAAGAGCACCATTGTTGTTCAGTTGTTTTTTGAACAATGACTCACATTAGCCAAGGTCAGATTGGCCTGCAGTTCCTTGGACTTACTCTGGGGTTCTTTATAACTTCCGTGATGTTTTTTGTGGTTTGTTCTCTTGACTTATTTTGGGAGGATGGCTGTTCCTGGGTAGAGTGATTGTAGTCTTGAAATTCCTACATTTGTAGACGATCCATCTGACAGTGGATGGACAGAACCCGACATGGTATTGTAACCCTTTTAGGACTAATGGGCATTATATAGGGTAGGGACTTCCAAACTCAGCCACCAAGATCTACCTAATTATTTAAACACCTGATTCAAATTATTCTCTAGGGTTTGGCTTACTTTTTTATGTCCCCTGTACCTTAATTAATCATTTTTTAAATCATACATCATTTTGTTTCAAGAGAGACATGGAATTGGTTACTATAAACCCTATTGGAAATTTACTTTGAGACTGGTCTGTGTGGAGTTTGAATGTTGTCACTGTATTCACATTGGTTTCCTCCCTCAGTCCAAAAACACCCTAGTGGGTAATTGGCTTCTGAAATATTGGCCTGGGTGTTTATTGGGGGTTGGGTGGGGGAGTCGGTGTTTGTGTCTACTATGTATGTGTCTGCCTTTTGATGGACTGGCGTCCTGTCCAGGGTGTACCCTGCCTTACGTCTATTGTTTGCGAGGCTAGGCTCTGGCTCCCCACGACCGTGAATTGGAAGAAGCAGTTAGAAAATGGATGGAGGGGCGGTTGGATTAAAACTGGTTTTGATTCAAGTAGCTGTCTTGGTAAAAATATTAAATTTGTGATTCAAACTTTTTCTCGGCACTGTAGGTGTTCTGCTGCTGAAGATATTCTGCTACGTATTCATGGGAAAACAGTGATATTTAAATTCCAGTGGATTTTTCTGCCTCTGCACATATTAACTGGACAGATAGAACAACCACTGAACATAACTCTCATATAGACATGGTGTTAGGCATGGCCAAATGCAGGGGGCTGAGTTTTCCAAGTTACTCAGTCCTTGATCCCAGCCCTGAGCTTTTTGGAAAGACCTTTCTACAATAAAATGGTGTTAAAATTCCAACAATGAATCTCATTATTTTATATGAGACGTCCTTGAAAAAAAATCATTTAAGTCAATGTTTTAAACTGCTTGTTTTTTTTTCTAACAATGTTTTATTATATTACAGACTACAGTAAAACCACAATGAGGGGTTCGGCGACGAAAATACGATTTTAGAGGGAATCAGGGTGGAGTGTCTCCAGTGGTAATAAATACTGGACACGCTGCAGTAAAACCCTCCCAGGTTTGCCTTTCTAAAGTAGCACTACGGACAGTTCAGGGTATGCAAAAATCTAAAGAACGATAGCTTGCATTTTACCAGAAGCATGCAAATTAAGCTGGATCAATGCAGTATTAAAAATGGGGGGTGTAATTTGCATAATTATATTAGGAAAGGTTCCTTACTTTACACTGCGCGCCACCCATATTAACTGCATGTTCACATTATATTTCAACTTGACCGACAAGCATTTGAAATCAGATTGTTGTGACTTCTTTAAAGTTTCCCAAGATTCCCATTAAGCACAGTTATTTTTAAAAATAGAGCGCACTGAATACTTAATTATAAAGAAAACGAAGACTTAATTTGCAAGGCAGAAGCATCAAACTGCCCACACACCTGCGTGCATTGTAAAATATTAACTCTTTTGTTTTAATTCATGTAAATACAACGTTAAAGCCTGTTGCACATTCAATAGATACTTTCATATATCAAATTAATAACAAAAATTATAAAAGTAAAAAAATACGCATTTCTTCTAACGTTTTTACTTCCTGCTTTAAAAACTGCAGTCTTGACCAGAATCTCTCCGCGGAAGAATTTTACCATGCAGATTACAGTACGAGTTCAAAAATGAATTGTGGTTCGTGGTCAGATTAAAAATCTATGTATAAAATAGCTAAACGTATTATGATGCGTGTGTATATAATGTATGGAATATACTTTCTAAAACAACGAACCGAGAGGCTATAACCTGTTTGGGAACTGTCTAATTTGCAGGCGCTATGTTTTACGGCGGACCGATACTTGTTTACAGGATTGTAGCTGTACGGCATAACTCAAACTATCCTGTAGAGGGGAGGTAAGGGAACAAGTTGATTGTAAATTGCATGAAAATTAAATTGAAACAACTGTTCAAGCGGACTGATTTCTTCAGCAATCCTGAGGCGACCTCACAGCCTTTCCTCGGGGTTTTCTACATGACAAAGGTTCTGCACGCGTGCCTTCTAAAGGTAGGTGTAAAAATAGATGCGCCTGGGAAGTAACGATTAATCAAAAAAAAGTTTTATTTTGCAAGAGTTTCGGTATGTACAGCAGCCAGGGCCTTCTCAGAAGGGAACTCCTGACATGCATTTGAAAGGGAGCTTTTTTTTTTAATTTTAATGCGGCGAAATGTCATTTTCCGAACAGAACAAGAATCACCATTTGTTGCACTGCTAAGTTTGAATAAATGCGGCTAGGTGCTGGACTCGAGTCATTGGTGACACGGTGCTTCAAGAAAAGCAATTTAATTGAAACCGTAAATAAAAAAAAATCGTGGTTTGAAAAATTAAATACAAAAGGTGGTTAATTCACGGACGTGCAAGTTTCATGTCGGTTGTCAAACAGTACCGTGCACTTCAAGCTATATATATATACGTGCAGTATAGCAGTACAGTAGTTGTTCTATGGAGCTGACATCGAAATTGACAGACATGTCGTGCTTGTGACACTAGGGTGCCGAGTGGTGCAGCGCACAGTCGCCTGACAGTGGAAAAGTCTGGGTCAGTTTAACGCCTTTTATCTTTATTTCGGCCCGCCCGCTACCCAGTTAGTTTGGGGGCATGGCATGATTTGCACTACTTTGGATGAGCAGGAGCATTACTGTTGATCATCTTTCGCCGAAACGCATTGGGAAAGCTGACCGTGAAGTGTCTCCGGGAGCTGTCTTTTTTATTTTCCTCCCTCCCGTCCCCAGCCCCACTCCCGTGTGAGAAAATTACACATCCGATGTGTGCGCATACACACCTGACGGGTTATTCTACTGTCCGTGTTTGCTGTAGCCAGTGGAGAACATCTCGACTTATTTCCTTTTTTCGGTATGTGTTGGTTTTAAAGGGATAGCATCCAATTTCTCAAACCAGGAAATCCGCCTTTAGCGATGCGCTGCTTGAGTAGGTTGGAGGATATATATATATGTATGTATGTATTTTGTCGTGCTCTTTCTGCGATGTACAGTCTTTAACCCGTCGTGTGCACTGCCACTGTCTGCCGGGGCCGTAAGATGCTCCGTGCGGCTGTGAGACAGACTCGCCAGGCAGCCCCCCGCCGTGCCAGCGGTGCGAAACGGGACCCTGTACTTCGCAGGAGCTGTTTGAATTTTCTTTTTCGCAAGTCTGAAGATGTTTTTGGATGTTTTAAAAAATATTTACAGATACACCTCGCGCAAGTGTGTTGTAGTTCTGACTTGTCACCGTTTGAGGAACATTACGTTTCTTTTAAGCACCAGTCGTATTTTTTTATACAGTGCCAACAGCTAAGGCGGTAACAAGTGATGAGACCTTATCGACTCTCCATCAAGGTGATCTGTAATATTCTTTTGGGTGTACGGACTAACGTTTTGTTGGATTTTTAAACTGGATTTAAGGCGCAGGACTAAAATCTCTCATTTTAAGAACCAGTTAAAACCACTCGAAAGTATAGTCTTATGAACTGTTCTGTAGTAAAATTAAAACGTTAGCCGGACACTGGGAAATCTTTAAAAAAACGCCTTAAACGTGTTACTGCACAGTGACGGTTACAGAACACTAGCGAAACAAAAAATACATTTGACTGTATAAAAATATTGATGCGTGTACTGTGTATTTTCGTCTGATCTGCACTATAAGGCATATTAAGTACATAGACTTAAATATTCAAGTTATAAATAGTGACGTTTAACTGCTAAAACGAACGCAGCTGGCAAAGTAACGCGCTATCGACAGCGGATTATGAGAATGTTTTAAGGCCAAAAAATGTCAGCGAGGCTATATTTCATGGACGTTTGCACAATCGGCCCGGCTTTACATTTACGTGGCACAGCAAGGATCGCATAATCGATTCTTGTGATCTTACTCGCATTTGTAACAGAGAACAGCTCCAAAGAAGAGGCGGGCTTTCGGGACATCTAGCCCGTTTAGTAGTCATTAATACACGAATGATCCAAGGATCAGTTAGACAGGAGACAACGAGAAGATGGAAGCGCGTCGATATGTTTATGAATTTCTGATTCTTTATTTCTTTCAGTTTTAATTTATCCAAAACATGCTATTTTGTTTATGGGATATTTGGCTATAACAAAATAAATGAAGTACTCCGTTTTGAAACATCTTTTAACTCAACCAGTTATTGCGTTAAATAGGAGAACATTTCTTCGGTTTGTACATCGTGAAACAAGTTTTCCATTTAATAAAGATGTGAGGGAAAAAAAACTCAGTAGTAGAAATAATACATTTGTATTTACAAACGCATCAGCTGCAACGGCAGCTTCATATGAAGAAGGCTCCATAGTCAAAGCGTTCTGCTTGGACCCTTTACTTCTTCCTTATTTAAGAAATATGGTACTGTACATGACCGCAGGGTTTTAGTCAACAAACAAATTAACAGTAAACTACATCATTTTACTCTTATATAACGAAGGCAAATAAAAAAATAAAGGGACTTGGGAAATCATCCACTAAGAACCCTTCACTGGGGGTGGCACCGTGGCTAGCATTACAGCCTGGCAGCCCAGGGGTCCTGGGTTCAGTTCCTGGTGTGCTGTCTGCATGTTGTTTGTATGGTCTGTCTGTGTTTGTATGGGATTCTTCCTACAATCCAAAGACATAATACTAGGTTAATTGGCTTCTGGAACAAATTGGCCCTGGTGTAATTGTGTGTGTTTGTGTCTGTGTGTGCTCTGAGATGGACTGGTGTCCTCTCCAGGGTATATCCTGCCTTGCACCCATTGTTTGCCGAGATAGATTCCGGCTTCCCAGCTACCCTGGTAGATACTAGTTAACTGATCCAAAAAATCTCATCCAGTTGTTTCCTGATGGAGGCAAAAGTACTGGGTTCAAAAACATGGCTGGGTTGCTTGTCCCACCTTCCCAGAACCCTTCAGATAAAGCTTTAATCCACGTCCACATAGGTCCCACTTGTGTCTGCTGGATCTTGATTCACTGTTCTCTATGAAGAAATCCGTTGGGTTGACATTGTCGGTGTTTTTTTTGGATCTTGAATAGTTGTAACAGGTCTCCTCAGGGTCTTCTTTGTTCAGAGACAGATTCTTTCAGTTTGTCGGGGTATGACACTCCCTTGAGCCGTGGAATGCATCTGATTGCTGGTCTCTGGACTGATTCCAGAGCAGCTATATCTTTACTATAATGTGCAGACCAAAATTTTACACAGTATTCCAAATGAAAGATGTAAATGTAACGTACTCACACATTACACACAGTATAGTCCGTGCACATATATACATACATGAAGTGCTATGGGAAGCTCCAGAGGCTCCCTGTAACTGCACATGATGTAGCGATTGGAGAGGTGCCGTCAAGAGCAGACGATGAGGGTAAATTGTGGAATATTGTGAAGACTAGGAAGCTGCCATGCTGAAAATGTCTCATGAGAGTTGACGGCCTATCAGTTCATATCACAAACGCCCATGTAGACGGGAAGCAGGGGTAGACCACAGGTTACATTGCACAAACGTGTCACTCACCAGCCAAACAGTTATTGACCACGTGTGCCTTGCAAGAGACAGAATTATTTGCTAAAGGATCAGCGCTGCCTCTAGAGTGAAGCCACGGTGAAGAAGAAAGAGAGACAGGTGGGAAAAGGTTTTTTTTTACTCTCACACACCCTCAGTGCCCCTCACACACCCTGATATCTCTCCCACGTCTTCACAAAGTTAGGAATGACCATGTAATAGCCCGGCATTGGTTAGTCCCTGTCGCTTTGGCTTCCTTGTCAACACTTCCTGTATGTTGTGACGTAGGGGAGCCTCTTCATTGGGCCAAACAGATGGAAAATCTGGAAGTCTTCATCACCAGCGCCAAAGGCAGTTATAGTCCACGTGTTAGAAAAGTGATGACGACAGCATTTTGATCACGAGGCGGTAGTGAGAACCACTTACTCTGTACTTCTTCAACTAGAACGGTCTAGTGCTACCGTACGTTGTATCTTCGTTGTGAGCCATTGCCACAGCGACCTTACAGACCGGGTACTCTACACATTACCACACTTGGAATTTAATGCTCACTGATGACAGTGCAGGAATGGCTCAGGAAAGAACTCACATCCATTTGTTCGGAGGGCATCCATCTCCTTGTGGTAGACGTTCGCTGAGGTGGCCAAGAACTGAATTTCCCCACCAGTGAAGAGTATTTGGTGGATTAGTCAAAATTTCACTTTACCTATTGTCTTACCCTTTTTTCATGATGCGGCAAGAAGCCTTCTGTGACATATTTGAGGACCTTGTGGTAATCACAGTTATTTTTCACTGAAAAAACTGTGTTTACAGTCACGTACTATAAGTTGTTGCTTCACTTACAGTTGCTTATACAGCATCGTTTTAGTTTTCCTGCAGTTTCTTGGTTGCTGGGTTATATGAAAGTTATACCGCAACAGACAAGAGTATTGTCACTCCATTTCTTGAATTCACTACAACATATTTTGTGACTCATTCTTGAATGAATGAGTGTTTATGAACAAAGTCTTAAAAGGTGGAGCTGCTGAACAGGCCTACATAAAGTGTAGTATTATCATATTACAGCTTAACAAATTGCAAATTACCCTTGTTTTGGATACAGGGTGCTAATATGTGAGTGCTGTAATATGTGGCCTTTTCTCTGTTGTTTCTTCCAAGATGATTTGCATTTCTGAGTATTCTAATATTCTAGGAAAAATAGTTGCTGGGCAGGTTTTTCCAACCTTACTCTGAAGGAGTGAATAAATATAATTTTCTCAAGACCACTTATGTAGAATATGGATTTTAGCTTATTTGACAATGCTATGTATTTCTTCCCACGTTATTTTTATATTTCCATTATTGCTGCTTTGAGAAAGATTTTCCACCTCAGCTTTTTTTTTGTGCTGGATTGTGTAGCTACTTGACGGTATAGCAGCGTGTATGCAAGACAAAGAAAGGAGAAAAACACAGAACGTCAATATTTTAATATTGTTTACTTTAATAAGAGGAAAAAAAAACAGTCAAATGCCAAAGGTGCTGTTAGTGTTTTGTACTCAAGTTCTTAGACTTCCTGTAGAAAAATCAACATTTTTTTTAAACTATACAGGAGGCTAAACTGATGCTGACCCGGGGGGTAGTTTGCTGATGTCTTGGTATGGTGTTAAACTGTTGCATTTTAGAGATGGTTTAAATCATTTCTTGGTGTTAACATATCCAGAAATAAAGAAGTGGGTAGAAAAATACTCCATTCTTGAATCTTCTGTAACTGTAAACTATATGTGTGCTGAAATTAAATGTGGCAATTAATTAGATACATTGGTGTTTGGTTCTGTAATGACTGTTATTCTTTCTTGCCTGATCACAGTATACTGAATCAATCACATTGTTTCATTGCACAGCCAGGGGAAAGTCACTTCATGTTTATCCGAGGACCATTCACATCAAAGAGATGCAGTGCTGTACATGAAAAAGAAAAGCAGTGCCTTAGATATAATTATCAACACCATATGACTATTACTCCAAAAAGTAGGTCAGGTAACAAAAGACTAGCCTGCTTTGTTGTGCATTTGGGGTAAATTTTGCTTATCTTCAACATTATTTATGGTAATTAAAAGATTTGCAGTTAAAAATAGCCATTGTTGTTTTCATGGCAAGCAAGTTAGCTGTTAATATACTGTAGGGCAGGTGATGATAAAACTGTGGGTGCGTCACTTTAATCATAAACAGTACAATTCAAAGATATCGATTTTATTTTAATTTTTTATTATGGCTTTTGATCTTTGTCCGGTTGTTCAGGCTAGCAGCACAATCCTGGACACAAACTGTCTTCTAACTTTCTTCTAATTTTTTACAGAGGGTGATCTCAGTGTGCACCCAGCACAGCAAAAGACTTTGCTATGTAGACCTGCCAGTACAAAGTGTGCGTGAAGATTGACAGTAGGGTGGCACTTGTTGTTATTGAGCAGCTTCAGTTTGGGGTCATTGGCACACTAAAAAGAGACCAGTGAAACCTCAGCATTCAGGAGGTTCAGGTACCTTGAAGCCTCAGCAAATGGTGATTTCACAAATGTGGGACTTAATACCTAGTGGGGAAGATAGGGTAATGTTTCCAAGCCTCATGAAACATGCATTACTGTAGTAATATTTCAGAAATAGTGTCAGTATTTATTGGTAGTAGGTATTTTTAATGAAAATGAATACTGTAAACTTGTTTTTCCACTATATTTCAAGTTATAGCATGTGCAAACAAATACATTAGCTCACTGTTATGGTATTACAGCATACCCTGTATAAGGTTATTTTTTTATTCTTATTCTTATTATTCTTATTTTATTCTTATATAGCATATTTTCTTTTCTTTTTAGATTTTGTTTTTATTACTGTTATAATTGGCAGCACTACTGTACTGTATTAAACCTCTTATCCTTTTCCACAAGACACACTAAGTCTTTAAAAGTTTAGCGAATCATGGAGGTTTTGTGTTATTTCATATTTTATGTCAGAGCACAACACTGAGTCACCTACAGTGACAGTACGTAGATTCTGATAACGGGTCTACACATAATGTACATCTAACACTATCCTGACGGAAACTGAATAACCAAAGCATAACCCATGATGCACTTCTACAAAAACAAGTTAGCTCTTTGTTTAGGAAGCTGTGACTTTACTACATCCTGATGCAGGTTGGGCAAAAGAGATCCACGAGATGAAGATGAGAAAACTGGTTCCACATTTACAGTAATTTCCTGCAATGTAGCCTGTGAGCAGGCGATTTTGATCTACAAATGTAGAAATAATTTGGTCACCAATTATTGTGTGAATAGGCAAAATCACATCACAGATGTAGAACCTGTGAATATCAGTGTCTTACTGTACTTAACACATCGCATCAGTCACTTACGTCCTAGAGGGCTCTATTGCAGGACTTGGGGAACATGGTTAGGTACTTAGTGCACCCTGAGTGTGTCTCTGACAAGGGGATTGAGAAAAACTTTTATCTGGAGCTGATGGTGTAATGTAGCGTACATTAGGAACATAAGAAGGTTAGCAAATTGAAAAAGCCATTTTAGCCCGTCTCGATTTTTAGTAGGTAATTTATCAGAGGATCTCATCCAGCTGTTTCTTAAAAAGTGATTTATTTAGCTTTTTACAACATGGCTGGACAGCTTGTCCTCGACTCCCTCAACCATTTTGTATAAAGAACTGTCGCCCATTCTCAGTTTTAATTATACAGTACTTAGTTTCACGTCCAGAGCACTTCCACATTTCATGTGCAAGTGCTAAATGAATAATTGAAAAAAAAAGTGCTATATACAAGATTATTATTTGTAATGTCACGGATTTAACTATTCAAGTTTGGTACAGCAGAGATACTAGAATGGAGATGATTTTTAGATCAATTAATCATCCTTGAACTTTCCAGTAATTCAGAACGGATAGCACAGTAAAGGCTTGCTGGGTTAAAAAAAGCCAAATATGTGTGATTTGCTTGATCACAACCAAAAGCATATAACGAGACAAAGTTGCTTTCTATTTCATTGCAAGTGCAAACTGCATTATAGATTTATGTAAGTGGAATTTTTCATGGAAGTAGGTAATTGCTATGGGAAAACGTAAAGCAGCCATATCAAGACACTTTACTAAAGTGTCCTAAGTGGCAGTGGTTTGTGTGAACATGGTGTACAGATCATAACATTTTCTACAGCAGATGAAAGGAAGAAGGTACTCGTTGAGTTTTATAAATTGCATGGCTTTCTGAAAATACTGGGGGCAGTTGGTACCCAGCCACATACCCATTCAGTAGCCTGCTGACGAGGAACACTTGTGCACTATATCTGGATTAAACGATTCCATTCCTTCTAGCTGTCATACCTCCGTGAAGTTCTTCTGTATTAAGTGGAAGACTTCAAGGACAGTGCTTGTGATCACATTGTAGGCTACTTGTTGTCACAATCCTGTGTGCAATCCTAAGCACCTTCAACTAAAAAAAAAAGACCATGAATAATATTCAAACAGGTACAACATGTCTCCATTAACATGTTGGTCAAATACATGATTGCATATCCCTTCCATTAAAACAGTTTGAATCAGAGGTAATTTCAACAGCAGCCTTACCACACTGTAGCCTAATCTGATCACATGTCAGAAACTAAGCAAGGCTGGGTCACTGCTGGGATGGAAGACGTCTGACAACCCAGTTGCTGCTGTAAGTGGTGTTGGAGGACCAGTAGGTGGAACTCCCCCTGCTGGATAAGAATTTACAAACCGATGCCCCTGCGTACTGTAGGAGGCGCTCTCCATCAGATGAGACATTAAACCCCTCTCGTGACTATGTGGTCATTAAAGATCCAGTGAGACTCTTCATAAAAGTAGTGGTGTAACCCCAGCATCCTAGCTAAATTCCACTCTGGATTTGCACAGACTAGCTTTTCTGAGCTTCCCTTAATACTGTTCAGTGAAACAGTTTCTCACTTGTCCACCTGATCTGCTGTGTGGTGGAGTTCCTGGTGCATAATGGCTACCACATGTAATCCAGGTGACGTCTGCACCTTAGTAATGGATTATTATTAAATGGATCATTTTTGTATATAGTGGGAGTGAAATGGAACATAAGAAGTTAATGCGAAGGAGTAAGCCCATCTTTATAATGAAGGTTCTAACGTGTAGTGTAACTTGTGAAGACCTGCTAGTTAAATCCACTTTGATTTAGTTGATGACCTCAAACATATTCTCCTACCAGATTTGTTGGAAAGCCTGTCTCCCCCACACAATTAAAATATGAGTGCTAGCTAAAAAAATGTAAATTCACAGTCCTTTCATTCCATTTTCAATGTTCATTACATGTCCTTCCACTGTCTTGCTTTCACATGGGTCCCATTTCAGACTTGCTTCTCTTGTTTGGTATGAAAGAACATGTCAGTCTCTTGCTGTTCATGGAAGTTAATTCATTCAGCTAGAATTTCAAAAATATGCAAACAGAAGAACAGTGCTGTGCCGAATAAACAATTTTTAGAGCAGTGCTATACAGAATAAGCATCTTTTTTATTTTTAACTAGTGGTTTTGACAGTGTAGTGAAAGGAATGGATTACGCTGTGCACAGTGTTACTGCATGTTCTTATTGTTTTACCCCTGTGATACAACACTGGGGCATTCATCTGATGACAGGAACGTCTTTCATAGGCAGCTACAGAAAGTAAAATTGACAGTGGTGCACTCCTTTTATCCAGCTGTTAGATGTTATCTATCTCATTAATTGCATGGCATATCATGTATACCTGTGAATGAATGCATGTTCATTAAAGCTAAAGTTCAGGTTCATTTCCTGTGTGGAAAATCCGTCTGTTGCCTGTGACCCCGGCTTACTTTCCAAACATAACAAGACCATCTCTTCAGGTGACTTCAGTATACTGTATTGTTTTTTTTACAAATAAACTATATGTCTACGCTTCACTCAGGAAAGAACAATGCTGCTTGCAGACACGACATAAAACTGTCCTAGTCTGAACACAGACTAAAAGTATGGATAACAGTAAGAGAGATAAATATTAACTTATGGTATATTTAGAGTGTTGTATTCATGCAATAATGACTTTTTCTCAATTTTTGTGCTATAAACATCCTTAAACAAAGTACAGTAGTGAATATAATTGGTGGATTTATAATGATTAAAGATGATGACCTGGATTGAGTAAATGTGGTTTAGCTTTCAAGAAGCAAGCATTTTGAGAAAGCTCAGAGAGTATCTCAGCAGTACTGTTTTCTAACCAAAGAGATAGAACCACAGAGTATATACACATTTCTTTTGGCAGTATGCTGTAACCTCATATTGTAACAGCCAGGTACAAGTGAGTGAGGTGGGGGGATATTTGTACAGTTAGATGTTGATTGGAACTGTAGGGTAATTTCTTGTCTGTCTGAAATATTTATAGCAAACTGCAATAATCCTTATGCATTTGTTAGTGATTGTGTTGATAAACAATACCATTTCCTGTTTTCACATGTTGAGCAGGCCCATAGCAAACCCCTGGCTTAAATTAGGAGTACTTCAAACATTTCCCACATTTTGACAAGGGACTCTTTTTTTAACCTCTTGCACTGAATAGTGCCCCAGCTTCCACATGCAAATGTACTGTATGTATACATTTATATAAATACACCAATTGAAATGCTGGTACTTACCACAAATTGTAGAAATGCCATTCTGCAGGAATTAGGATTGTCAGTATCTTCAAATGGGAATCGATTGAACGCAAATTTTAGAGTGTTGGTTGGATATACTGTATTGATTTTGGGTGGAAGCTTTAATTTCTTTTGGCGGGGACCCCTAATTGCTTTTTTAAAGACCCCTGATTGGTCTCTAGATTCTAGCTGAGCGCTCAGGAGAGATGGGAAAGAGAGTCCTGGAGAGCCACTTTTCTTCCTATTTCACTGTCACATGAATTCCACACCGCATCTGTGTCATTTAACACTCTCTGAAAGGCCACATGCCAGTGCTTAGAAGGCGCGTGAGCACATGTCAGTGCCTGAGTCTTCAGGGGAGCAGTGTCTTTCAGAGATGTGGTGTTGAAGGGATGTATGACAGTATAACAGGGCGTTAAAGAAGCGACAAAGACTCCACTATGTGGAGTTGTGCTGTTGATGGGCAACGTTTGTTGTCTGGACTCTGCTATCAATAAATCTGACATCAGATCTGGGCCTGTGTCAAACACAGATCAAACACAGCTCCAAGGGGCGAGGAGGAAATATACTTAAAAAATTACCGCTGAAGGTGATCACATCAGAGAGTTGAGCAACTTTTCAGCAGGATTTTGGTTTCCTTTTAAGAATTTGTCATTTACCTTTCATAATTTATTAATATATTCCCTTGCCCATCCTTTGTATTGGTTATATGTGTTTTTAAAAGCATGTCAGATTTTAAGGGATTATAAGGGATTTATATTGGTTGTAATAATAACTGTGAATAGTGGAAACAGACAGGAGTCGTCACTTGCATAATTTCCATTTGCTTTGGGTATGTCATTGTCATGGCAAAAATCATTACTATTTAAGTTCTTCTGCTGTTTATTTTAATTGCACATTCATATAAATGATCAGTTTGTAAAAATAGCTGGAGTTTTATTCATGCTCTGCTATGCCTGTAGTAATAGTTATTGGTGCACTACAAGAGTAATTTGATGTTCGCAGTTGAACACCACACCACTGATGAATTTGTAGTGTGGGTTAAAAATCATGAAGTAGTTATATTAGACTTCTGATAAAATTCTATGATTTTACCTTTGATCAGCCACAGAAATTGCCTTCAGAATTGCTAGGCACGTTCTTTTCAATTTCTTAAATTTTATATTGATTATCTTTCTTCAAATAACAGAATTCTGTGAAACTGGCTTTTTGCTGAAAATGGTGGCAATGAGTAATTGAAAACATTTTTAAAAATTACATTACGTGTAATTGTAATAATTACATAGGGCCTTGTCTGACTTGCTCCTCCACTGTCAAGAGTTCTAAACAGCATTATCAGGTGAAATTCACAGGATGTTGTGAGACGTGTGAAGTACCTTGAACTACGTGTTAATGTCAGCTAAGTTAAAAGCGTGTCCTCTGACATGCATTGGAAACACTAAGTTTCTCAAGGTCGTTGTCAAAGAGAAACATTTGCATTTTATCCAGAATTTTTGCTTTCAGGTTTTGTAACTGATCATTCAAAAACAGCTTGCGTATACTTTTTGGTTTGGTCTCTATGTAGTTCCACTTTTCCTCTTTAATTTTGGAAGATGAACATGTGAGAAACCTGAGGTTTCCAGACTCTTTTAAATCACTTGGCTTATATGTATATACTGTATGTGCATTAATGTTTGAAATAACTATCTAAAAAAGTGTCTGTTTTCATTTTTCCTCTGCAATTGCATTGAAAAATCAGACCATGAAATTTTCCATTTCACAGACTGTTGTTGACACTTTTCACACTCTTTCAATTGAGGTCTGACCCCATTTACAATACAACTTTCTGAGCGGGTTTCACACATTAAAGGGAAAAAAGAGTATTAATCCTGAGGCAGAGCTGTCTGACTGCATACTATGGGGAAATTGTGATGTGCTTCTGATCTTTGTGAAAAAGAATGAAAGCCATCCAAACACATTGGGGTCAGAGTGCATACTCTGATACAGAGGGACAGTGTTTTAAAGACTTGGATTTAATGGTAGTTCGCTTCTACTTGAAGGTAATTAGTATTTTTTTGGAAGCACACTACAAACAAGTGTTATGACTGAGACAAGATCATTATGAAAAAGATCAAGACAGTTTCACCTACATCTTGGGTAGTGATAGGACAGAGCCATAGAACCCTCATTTACAGGATTCATAATTAGTTAACTGAACCAGTTATTGCAATTAAAATTTGAATAATGACACAAGTTGGTTAAGCCTTTCACACCCAAAGCACTTCCTAATGTGAGTAAAAAAAAAACACTTCTGTTGTGTTGTGTATGTATCAGAATTAAAGCAAGTTGTGCGGTCTTTACACCATTTCATGGATAACCTTGTGCATCTTTTTGGAAACCCCAGAAGTTTGTTTTGACTCCGAGGCTGTTAAATTGAGGTTCCCCTCCCAGTTTAAGAAAGCTGAACAGGACAGTCTGTTTCACCACACATACTGTATATGCTCATTGATGTTTTTACACATGGTTATTGGAAACTACTCCCACCCAGAGTGATGTGTGGTTGTTTCTTATTGCAGCACTTCAAAATAATGGAAAAAGTTTTTTGAGGCTGCTAGCGATCGGCATCTGAACAAATCATTAGTTTACTAAAGTCTTCAGAAATCTTAAAGAGTGTCTTCAGAGGAAATTTTCAGGTGCTGCTCTTATGCTATTCGGTCAGAATTTATTATTTTTTTCTCTGTTTAAAAGTATTGCTGTTTTCTATAGGTTAGTCACAACTTCACATCACTTTCGTGTGTCATTGGCTCTTTGAAATCAACTTAATTAGTAGCAACTCGAATTCTATGTGGCATCTCCAAAAATATCTTTGTGTGGAAGCACCTGGGCAGTCAATAAGTGTGAAAACCTATAATTATGTAAGAATTTTACATATTTTTTTTATTATGTAAAATAATAAATAAATAAATAATATAATGAATAATAAATAATTTTTTGCTATTATTGGATATCATCCAATGTGACCTTTTCATTAAAGATCTTATCATTACTGTTTGACTGAAAATTATTGCCTTAGAATTGCACTGTTGTTACAACTTTAAGTGTGCCTCAACTTCCCCTGTCAGCCAGTCAGTCCTGTGCCTTCCTCCTCTGAGGCTGGTGAATCATGCCCAAAACACTGCAGCACAAGCACAGTTTTCGTTTGAGCGGCATTTACAGTACTAGTCAGCTTGCTTTCGGTGTCTTCATTACAGTAGTTTTCTGATAATAATATGAGCACTTTTCAAGAAACGCAAAGCACTGAACAATAGCACACACAACGCAGTGTTCAACACAAGCAAAAAGAAAGTGAAAGAAAAATAGAATAACAAAATTCAGGGCGGTACAAAGGATTTATGTGCACTTAACCATTTGTGACATTTATCCAGTGTAAACTAAATACTTAACTTCTTCCATCTGTTAATTATTCTAATCAGGCAAGGAGAGTCTTATTAATGCAGCATCTGTGTTCATGGTCCCATGCTATCAGTAGTATATTTAATGGTTACATCAAACATTCTAATGTGTCTAATATTTACTAACGCATGATAAAACATGGGCTAAATTGATATTTTTGAAGAAATCAAGAGAAGTATAATTTTATACAACTACAGTATGTAAAAGCTTGATCTAGTGAAAAAAACAGTTCTTTATTTTTTATCTCTTCAGAGCTAGTAAAATAAAGTAGTAGTGTAATGGGGTACATTATTCTATCCATAAGGCCAACATACCAGAACATCGTGAAGACTTTTTACTGAAGAGTAATTTTAAAGATGCACATCTAGCAGGGGGAGATGATGGTCTGTAAACCAAATTAAAAGAATATTTTAATTTAACTTTAACATATTTTTGGATATTTAGTTAGATTACAGTATGTGTGAAGAGTAAAATACTGGTACAGATTATTTGCACTGGAGCTAAATGTTGCAAGTGTTCCTTATAATTGTTTGAAAAATATAATGACAGATGATGTGTGTAAATGTAGCCTATATGGTACTAACATTAGGTTAAGGTTTAAGGTTAGTGGTCATTTTCAAAAATAGCACCTGACTTTTCACTTTCCTATCAGAAACTCAAAAAGGATCAGTTCTCTGTACTAATGTGGAGCTGTAATAGGTGGATGAGGTCATCATTTGCCTTGTTTATGGTTACTTAATTGCATAACTGACTCCTACATTCATAGTTTGAACATGAATAGTGGGGGGAAAAGTACGTGATGGTGTAGTATTGTATATTCACCTGCATGGTGTTTAATTTCCTGCGGATTTTACAACTATTTTTGGCAGATTTACTTTGTGTTCTTTATCCAAACTACATAACTTTGCAGTGCCATCTGTTGAAGCTAAGGGTGATGATCAGAGTCACTGTGACTTGGAGACGTGTTAAAATAATCTGAAAAATGATCAGGTGTACCACTTGAGCCATTTATACACAACGACCCATGAAAACTAGAACACACTGATTTAGGAAGGCTTTCAGAAAGAGTACTGCTCCTTGTGGCATTATATAGTGTGCCCTGTCTCAAATATGTACGGTATGTTTTATAAGCACCTGTATACAGTATCTTCAGTGCACAGAAAGATAGTAGACACAGTAGAAAGATAGTAGACAGATATGGTGGTTGTTGCCCAGTTTAAGAAACAAAACCTGCCATCTTGTATCATTTTGATCAGACTTTTTTGTTCCCAGCTCATCAGTTATCATTCCTGATTAGCCACCTCCTTTTTATTTTGTTAAATGACTGCCATTGTCTCAAACTAAGTTTCATTATTACAACACAAAGAAACTTCTGGGTCTGTGAACTGAGGTGAAATACATTTTTTACGTAGTGTAGGTCGCATCAATTCTTTGTATATTAGAAGAACATAAATATACTAGTCTTCCTCCGGTAACCCAAATTCAAAAGTAACTGTAGGACGTTGGTTCTGAATAAAGGTTTTTGAAGTGCTTGGATCTGCAGCAATACTGTACAGTACCTGAATTGGCAAGATAGATTACAGAGAAGGGTTCTCTTCTGTTTTAATTCATTTACCACTTCCTTTTTATACATAGATCTGTTAAATATTAGTGTCATTTCATAAAAATGTGTTCATTTGAGATAACTGCCCATTCAGTAGAAGGAGCCTTCTTACTTCTAGCTGTTTTCATCCACAACATGTGCTAGTCACGAAACATTTTGGTTATTTCCATTCTGAAACTAAAAATCCTGGGTATTGTTTTATACTTGATTCATAAAAAGATGGATCTTGGTGGTATGTACATGAGATCTGAGCATACAGTATGTGTTAACAGAAAAACTTTAAACTAAGAATGATAATAAATGAATCCCTTATTTTGTATGACTTTATCAACTGTTACCAGATTTGTATGACTTAATTAAGATAGTCCATGAGATGTAGCATGTTTGTGTAGTGATGCAGAAATCACGAGAAATAAATTACAGTACCACAGTTTAATATAACTGAAACAATGAATGTTATATCAGTATTACAAAGAATTAAAGGAATTCTAATCCAGCTTTAGATTACAGGTAACAGTTTCAGTTGGAACACATACAGTAGACAAGGAGAAGGGTGTAGTGTTTAAGTAAATTTATAAATATTCAAATGAATGTGAATACAAATGACCTGGGAGTTGCTATATTTTTGTCATTCATTCTTTGTAAGCTTGTGGGTTCTTTAGTTTAACAAAATGCAAAAGAAATCAAGTAAATGATGCAAGATTTTTCTGCTACATTTTACTTTTATGTTTTAGTTATTTTCATATAAAGGACAAAGAAAAGTACTCCAAATAAAGAAAATCTGAACAATTATGGCTAAAAAATGATTTTTTCAGAGAGATCTTATGAGCTACTTTGTTGTTTTAAGCTGTGCTTCAACAGTCACTGGTAAAAAAAAAAATCCCTGTTTCCTTCTCCTTTCTGCTTTTTTTGACAGTCATATCATTGTGTTTGGTGTTTTTTATTTTACTGTTTTTATTGTGACCAATGGAACAGCACAGCATACAGTTCAATGTGGTGTAATCTGTACATTGCACAAAGTCTTCACACAAGAGTTGAATATTCAATCATCTCATTACCTAAGCTTCACAAGCCACACTCAGTAGAAATAGAGTACAAGCACCGTCTGTGCAGCCTACTGCAGAGAAATGTTCAGAAAGGCTCTTATCAAAGTGGCAGTAAGCCCTGTAATAAACTGGTGCTTCTGCTGCCCAAGAGGCTTGGTGGTTTTTCAGGGAGGATCAGCTCTCAATATGCCACCCCTCTCCCGCTGCATATGAAAAACAAACATCGAGCCTAACATTCACAACCGTTCCAATAAGAACTGACTGCAAAACAGATGATCATGTCGTGTGGTGTCAGGTCTCTAAGAAAATCATCCTTTTCACATTGAAAAAAACAAATGAGGTTTCAGGACAATTGGGTACATAAATGTTGTTTCAGGCTTTTTCGTAATGCATGATGCCTCATAATGAATGAAATGTAATTTAATGTGACAGTGACACGTCACATGTCAGTATGTTTCATGAATGAGTGCCTTTGTTGAATTTTTCCAATTCAAAAACATGATCTGATGGGATTCCGGAGTTATCAGTTTGCCCACAGTGAAAAATAGGGATCATGAAGTCCAGATTTATTAAAGGGATTTGAGATTTTATAGCAGCTTTGAAATCGCAGATAAACTAGTTGATGGCATTCAGAAATATTCCTTACTGAACAAGAATCGATTGGAGGCCTTGCCCAAACTATTTTATGAGGCGTGTTGTGTAAAACGCTTATTAGATGTTAAATTATTGTTCTGCTTTTTGCATCGTCTCCGCCATTGCTCGTTCGTGACGAGCACTGCAGGCTTTTGTGGTCTTACCAGGTGGCCGCTGGACTTCTGCAGCCTCCAGCAGACCTGTGCATGGCTGTTGTGTTGGCATGGGGAGTGATGTGAGAGAAACAGTCGCAGAGCTAGAAAGACATTATTAAAGCAGCCTTTCACCGTGCGTTGGGCACACCACTTTCTAACTGTTGTGATGAACATTGATTTCCGTTCCTTTGAACCTTTACCATTTATGCTGTGACCACCAACCTTTCTGAAGACAAAACTGCTTCTGTAGAACCACCGCTTTGCCTGTGGATCTTTGTTGAAACGACTGTTTCTCTGCTGTGTTCGGTTGCAGTAGTGCGTACTGTAAGTGCGTGTTTAGTATAGACAAATAGTGTTCTAAAGTAGTTCAAGTAGGTAGGTACGTCAGCATGCATAGGCTGAAAAGGAACAAGTAAAGGTTTATTCCAGGCTGAAAAGAGAAGAAAAGAAGCACAACGTATCGGGTGTGGATCTGATGGGGTTAGTTATGAAAGGACGATGATGTGGAGCTGTTAGCCGTACAAATTCCTTAGCTTCTTTGATGTTGTGAAATGGTAATCTGTTGTTTGAGGGAGAAAATGGTAGAAAGCATTAGTTTCTTTGAAAATTGTTGTAGAAGTCTCTGAGTGTTACTCTGGGTGGTGTCAGAGTCAAAGGAAAAAGTGTTAAATTTCAGACAAAATCCTTTAGGAATGATATTATAACGACGACATCTGTAAAGGAATAGGAGGTGGTTAGAAAGCCTAGTCTTGACACCCAAAGAAGGCTCCAGCCGAAATATTGTGTTTCTTTTCTAGTGTTATAAAGGGCACATCAGGGTAGAGATGATTCCCATGTAAAAGGTGTGACTTCAGTCTTTTAGCTTCGACTCTTACATAGATAGATTTTTCCTGCAGTAATAAAGATCAGAAACAGATTGATAATTATGAGTAAATACTATCTTTAACTGCTTATGTATTCAAAGCTGCTCTTGGCTTCCTTGAGAGACCTTTTGTGTTTTTTTGTTTATTTTTACACAGTATGGAAAACTCTACCCCTGCACTTAACGCTGACATGAAAGCAGTGTTTTTACAATGTTTTTACAGTGTCGGTGTTGGGGAAGCTACTTGTAAAAAGGTACCAACTTTAGTTGCTGTCTAACTAGGAAGAAACATGCTTGCAACTAGTTTGCTGTTGTGAGTAAAGGTTAGTTGCAGCAGAAGGAAGCAGAAATAATAAATAGGACAGAGCTGGTGGGATTTTCTTATCAGGAAACTTTCTTGGGGTGGCAACAATTTCTACGTCACTCTAGTGTGGTGAAAAGAGCAGTTGCTCGTGCCGCCATTCAGTGTCGCATCTCGTCTCTACTGATTTCGGTTTCGTGATGCAAAAGTTACTTATGTAAGAGGCGACATTAAAGCCTTAACTGGTTTCTTCTCTCTGGTCTCAGGCTGCCTGTGTCTTTGACTATCTTGGGCCTGCAGAGTGACTGTGAACACTAGGATTCACTGGGCACCTGCAAGCTTGTAGTGAAGTGTGGGTGAAAGGCAGTCACCCATCCTGCTGGTAGTAGCTCTGTTGTGTATGCGGCTGGTTAAATAGTGAATAATCATAATATTCACTAAATCAGAGTATGGCAGGCACAAGTCCTCCAAATCTTCCTTCTCCCTCTTCTGGTGCAGACATCTGGTTTGTTGGGAAACGGAGTATATTTAAATTTTGTCGTAACAGTTCCACAAGGTCCACAACAATAAAAATAAATACGGGTTTCCATTTTTAGGACAACATAATTCACTCATATCTGTACCTGTATTGTTTCTTGACACGAGCTCAACTGCCATACCTCATGTTGCTACCTCTCTGTAAAGGGGAATTGGTAGTAGCAAATAAAATCTGAACACGTTAGTGCATTAGGTAAGATAATTCTTTACACAGCAACACTTCTGATACCCGCAGTTCAGTCTACAAATGTCATAATGGAGATTTTAAAGTGAATTAAACCACCCAAAAAGTTTGAAAAACCAAAGGGCAGGAAAAGGTTTCATAGATACAGTATGTCTCCTGGATTATTTATTCACATCCTTCATTTACTACAGTATTTGCTTAAGTGTGTTGAACAGGTCACTGGTTCTAAACGGTGCTGTTCTAGTTGCCATCGGTAAGTTGAGGCACCAAAGGGTGGACTAGAACACTTTTGTGGGGTGGGGGTGTGTTTGGAAACCACTCTGGTTTGCCTTGTGAGAGGTAAAAGTCCTTAGTCCTTTGTTCACTAGCTGATGCCTTACAGTAGGCCTGTGGTGTGAGTAAGGGGCTTGCAGTATGAGAAGAAGTTGATGGTATGACCATTGACCTACACTGAGGCTGCCAGAACAGAACCTTTTTAGCCTTGCACAGGGAAGACTATGAGGGGACCTGACACAAGCATTAAAAATCCTCAAAGCCACTGAAGAAGTCAACCCAAATGGACTTATAGAGGATAAAATCAACATTCAAACAAAAGCCAGAGGACAAGAGGAAATGATGTGGAACTGTACTTAAAACTGAGAACTGTAGGGATGTCTTTACGCAAAGGATTGTGGGAGTCTGGAACCAGCTAGCCAGCCATGTGGTTAAAGGAGAACTTTTAGCTTCCCTCAAGAAACAGGAAGATGAGCTCCTTGGATCAATTAGTTACTGCAAAGTGGGCCAGATGGCTTAAATGGCCTCTTATCATTTTTAAGCTTTGCTCATATTCTGGTGCTGTGGATGACAGGTTTGTGCTGTCTTTATCCCCTGCTTGCTTGTGTGAGGATTTCTATTATGGGTGTAGTTCATTAACATTTTTTCATTCCAAATGTGAAGGAATTAACAGAAACATGTTAGCATTTACTGAACTAGAAGTATGGTTACGACACTGGAGAATGATGTATGTGGCTGATGTTTGCTCACAACACCAGGTCGTGTGTGTTCTTCAGTGGGCTCTTTACCTGTTCTGTTTATATCCTGGTGTGAAATGTAAACCTTTCGGATATCCAAGTATGAATAAATGGATGTAACTAAGTAAACACCCCCTTTCTTCATGTGCAAGAGCACCCTTGAAGTTGAATGCTTGAATAAAAGTAATTTTAAATACATGGGTATAAAATCAAGGTGTATAAAGGAGCCTTACAATTCTTTCATCTTATCAGTATTACAGATAATATTTTGTAGTGCTTACCTGTAATAACTTCTACAACCATTCTTTTTCAAAGGAAATGAGTAGTGGCTTAAAGTAAAAAAAGAAATTAAACCTGCCACCATAAGTGTCTGATGAAAGCAACCTTTAATTTAACTTCACTCCTCTGTCTCAGAAAGGAAGGCAGAACATAATGTAAAGTGCTACACAACATCTTGTGATCCATAGTAGAAAGAACATGCCCGTTACTTGATTGAAATTATTTAGGAAAAAGGCTATGTTAATTCAATATGAATTATTCTGGTTAATTTCTGGTACTTTTCCGGTTCAGTTACAATATGGAACTCTAAACATTGTTTTTTTCTTTTTGTTCTTAATGAGATTAATCTTCAGTGATTTTCCCATAAACATTTCTCATTCTGCTATGTTCCTATGAGTTTAGAAGAAATTACAGTGTAGACCTTTGGCAAGGTGAGTTAAGCTATCTTTAGCCCTAGAGTGTACTGTACATTACTGGCTTCCAGTACACTGACAAAACACTGTATGCCTGTTTTAGACTATGTTAATTTAATCAATTTAGCACTCTATGCAGTTTAGGTAAAGTAGCTGATAAGAGACCACCAAAGAGCAGACTTCTGATTACAGTGAAAGTATTGTACCTGGAATTTCAGATGACATCAGTGGTTCTACAGTACATAACACTGCAGGAAGCACCCCTGCCTCTCAGTGTTTATATTCCAGAGTGCTTGCCCGTCTTAAGGTTATTCAGTGTACAAGTTTTCAGATGTCAAGTCATTTCTGACTTTTACTAAACTCACTTTAGAAACTAGATTAATATTAGAGGGTCATTTTCAGTATGCAAGGTGTTCTTCTGTAAATGAAAAAACATTTTTGTTTGGCCAGATGCATTTCTTGACACTTGTACCTGTTGTATCACTTTGATGGCAAAATCTTTCTCGGAACTCAACCACGTGATTTTTGAGCTCTTTCAGCCTCCTGTTTAGCCTCACCTGCTTTATAAGAAATATATGCTATTTTTTTCCATTAAGCATTTAAATACCAAGAATACAGTTTGCTCTTAGATGATTTCTGTAGTTTCAATTCTCAATGGTATCCTGTCAATATTTTATCAGAATTAACTTTGTAATTAGATGGACTTAGTTAACAACTGGAATCAAACCATATAATAAGCATTGTTAATTACAGTAGGTAGAAATGTACATAGTACTAACAGTTTAACTTCATAAGCTTGATAAATTTGAGTGAACATTAAGCTCTAAATAGTCAGTTCAGGACTTCAGGTACTTAAATTAGTTTACTAGTAGTTAATTACTACTATTTAAGAAGTAACTGTACTGCAGTAACTAACTGTTGTTTCTACTGCCTCATTAAGTGCTTAGTGCTTAACACCTGAATTTAGGTTATATAGGCCTAGCCAATTAAACTGTGTGAGGTAACTTTGTATGTGAGAAAAGGATCTAGTGGTGTCTGTACTGTGTATGTCTTAGTGTTACTGTTGCTTTTTTCTCAGATGCTTCTCATTGTGTGGAAACAAACAAAGGCTTGTAGGTGTTCTTTACTCTGAGTTGTTTTAAACATTTTAAACAATTGATGTGTCTGGGCTGGTGTTGTGGGTAGTGCTGCATTTTAAAAGATCTGGAAAACCTCTATATCTCATGATTTGGGCAAAAAAGGTACTTGTTATTTCAAAACATACTGGTACCTTCATTTTGTTTATCAAACCATATTTTAACTTGCATTCTTAACCTTACTTGTTTTTTTTTATTTCTCATTTTGAAGCCTTTGACTTTGACTGGTTCTGAATGTGCAGGAAAAGGGTGTGGTGCAATTGATTGCCCATTGAAGATAACTGTGACAACAGAGTAACAAACTGTAGTTTTACTTTAAATTAAAATTTTCAACCATCCTGTATGTTTAAAATATGGCAGGCAAACGAGTCCAAACAGTCCAAGGGGGCGCAGTCCAGGGTCCAGGTAACAGGAGATCCATCCAAGACAGACAAGGTTAAAATCCGGAATGGGATCCGGAACAGGAACAGGGAGTAAAACCAGGGTAACTAGGCCAGGTGCTCCGAGCCCCGGTCTCAGATGGTCAGGACACCGTGATGAAGCCTATGCCATCGGGTCTCTCCTGGACCCACTGGTAGGCGGGCTTCCGGGCGTCCATCTCCCAGTGCTGAGCCAGGAATAGCAGGAGCACTAGGCTGAAATAGTGTCAGACTAAACAGGGGGTAGGTGCACATAATCATCTAAAATCCGAAAGGGTCGGAGTGCCCTTAAGAGGAGGGGCTTACGATCGTGACAGAGGGCTGACGATCGTGACAAAATGTCCATTTTGAACTTGTATGAAAGTGCTCAGCTGTATAAATGGTACAATTTTAGGTTTCTTTGGATTAAAGTGGTGGTCAAATAAGTTAATAATAAATGTTAGTAATAACCATTGTTATTAACCATAATGGTTTTGACAAATCTGCATTTTTTTTACTATTAAGGGCAGCATTTACATTATGGAAAGATACATGGCATACATACCAACCCAGTAGTATTTAACAAAGATTTGTGACAAAGAATCTTTAACAACAAGACAGTGTAAGTGGAAAATCAATGGCAGTACCCACATTTAGAGTTTTGTATAAATGTTTCTGATTTAAAAAAAAGTTAAATTCCGTGAAGAGATGCAGTGAACAAGGTTACTAGGTGTTGTGAAACATACTGAAAGGAAAGGGTAAAACATAAAAAAATGGGATTTAGAAGAGTTGTAATTAAAGATTAAACATAGACTAAATATAGAGCATAAGTATTTTCTCCAGAACAACACTACAGATATCAAGATGCCTCAGATTCAGCCGTAGTCCAAGATCATCCTTAATAGATTGGTTATACAAGATTAGATTAGCAAGACTACTTTTTATTAAATTAAAAAACTTTTAAATTTGACTCCTAGCTGCTTTTAAAGCAATGCATAAACCAATTTTTGTTACAATCCACTAATCGTTGTAAGAGGTTCAGGTGAAAAATCTAGAGAGAAAGAGGTTTTTTAGGGTATCTCTGTCTGGTCAGGCAAAGGTTAGTTCTCAAAACAGAAGGACAGAGGCAGTAACTGTATAAAATACGAACTCTTACAGGCCCACAAGGTGGAACAGTGGTGAGCATTGCTGCCTCGCAGCGCTGAGGCCCTGGGTTCAATTCTGGACCTGGGCTGCTGACTGCAGGGCAGTTTCCTCCCATGTTCATGTGGGTTTCCTCCAGGTGCTCCCGTTTCCTCCCGCTATCCAAAGACATGCGCGTAGGAGAATTGACTTCTGTAGAAAAGAGCAATTGGCCCTGGTGTGAGTGTCCTGGGTGTGTCCTGACTTGCACCCAGTGTTTCCCAGGAGAGGCTTCAGGCCCACGTGACCCTGAATGATGCGATGATGGTGAACTCTTACAGTACAGCTAACCAATAACCAAAAGAACTGCACTACACCATATACAGTAGTGAAAATTACATATTCAACTACTACAATTAATAACAGTACATTAATATGTAAAATGTGCCATCATAAACAAGCACATCAGCAAAAAAGACATACAAATTTACTGTAACAGCTATTTAACTTGAAACTCTTAAATTTAATTCACTGGAATTTATTATTTGGAATTAACTGTAGATACTTTTTAAACACATTTTGCCATTACTGCATTGCTCATAAAACATAAAGATTTTGTAGAAGCCCAGAGAAGTATTTGGAACTGCTTAGTATTGGAATTTTAGTATTGTTCTCATCTGTGAGCTGAGCGATACAGTCATAAATAACTGAGAGGTAAGAAAGTCACGTGCTTAGACTCCTAAAAATGACTAGAATTTACTGTACATGACAGGGTCAGGCAAACTGAGCATGCAGGTGTCAGTAAGTTGAGTAAATCCCCCTTATCAGTGAACCCTACTGAACAGCTAAATATATACACACAGATTTACTCAGCAGCTGTAAATTTATCTTGCTTTTACCGTATAAGACATTGAGGACAGCACTCTGGAGTTCACGAAGGGCAGGTACGACGCCCCCAGGGAATATATACCAAGTAAACAGTATGTTTGCTCCTTGTGTAATACTCGTATATGTCAGACCGATTCTGCCTTACATTATTCATCACATTGAACCGATGGTCAGGCTTCACAGCGCAGCTCCTTCAGATTTAAATCTTGGCAGCCCTGATGTGGCAGCCCTCCAGATAGCAGCTTTCTTGAGTGACAAACCTGACAAGACTGGGCAGAAATCAGACTTCCAGTCCTCAATCCACTAGTTTTTCAGGTTTGGCAGAATTTATAATTCTGGATAAATATGCAGATTATTGTATGATATATACGTAACACTAGGGTTAATTCCCCTTTTGCTTCTAAAACATTTGCACCTTTGTAGAGGTGATAGAAGCCCAGTTCAGTGTACCAGAGAGCCCCTGGCTGGATTAGTAGGGTGGAGGAAAGGTCCCTAGCAGGTCCCTATGTTCAGTGTCCTTCATAAATATTGGGACAGTGAAGTCAAACTTGCTGTTTTTGCTGTATACCCAAGTAATTCGGATTTGAGATGAAAAGATTAATATCTGGCAGAAGTACGGAATTTAAACTAATGACACCACATATAGGTCTAATCTTTTTATTTCTGGGTATTTCTGTGTTTATATTGTCATACCATTTTAGCATAATAGCACCTTTTGTGTTCAGTCTTCCCATTTCAGGGGAACATAAGTATTGGGCCAAATTAACTTAAAGTAAATTAAAGTAGTATTAAACCTAGTATTTGGCTGCAAATCCTTTGCAGGCAATAACTGCTTCAAACCTGTGATCCACTGACATTACCAAACTCTTGTCTTGCTGCACGATGACATGCCAGCCAATCTGAAGGCATTTTCTTGTACAGTACATAGGCAGACAAGATGTTTCTGTACAGTTCTGAAGTCATTCTCTTACCACAATCATTACTTACGTGATCAATATAGATGAGTGAGCCATTTGAAAATAGCAATTTTGACTTATGTAAAAACTTATGTAATTATGTAATTTTGACACTGTATGGTGTATGCTGCTGTTGGATTTTCTTTGACTGCAGAGATAAATAACTTGCTTTCATTTGGGTCTGTAGATTTAGTTATTGTGCCACTGTGTTCAGCAACAGGCTTTCTGTGACACAAAATTAACAAATTGTCAGAACCATATCATGAGATAAGAATGCAAGCTTAGCCTCCTGAAACTAGTTAAAGGTCTAACCTCAAAATGCTTCTTCCATGAGACATGTATTTCTTGGTATTTTTGTCCCAAAATGAACCCATGTACAGTACTTCACTTCATGAGTTAATTAGTATTACATAACTTTGCCCATTGACTTCACATCTGCAACAGTAATAATTAGTCATGTACATTACAGATGCTGCTCTCCCTCTTCAAATTTAAAGTTTTTTTTTTCACTTGCTTTAAAACCTCTCATATCACAGACATGAGAATGCTTTAGGCTCTGTATTATTGCCAGGTCGAAACAAGGATGAAGTGGCCTGACACTAAAATTAAAAGATGACACTGAGGCTTGTATTTAATCAAAATATTGACTCACTAGTTGCCAAATACAAATTCAAGACTTTCAAGATCTTTTTAAAATGTAATTTGGCAAGTGGATTGATGTTTATTTTTAGTTAGATTTAATGAATGGTAGCATGATTTTGTTGTGTCATTCATATTTTTGTAAATAATTTTAAAAAAATACACAGCGGATATAAACTTATTTTCCTGGGAATAAAACAACCAACAAATTCCATGCTATAGCAATCTTCCCCTGTCCAGAAGGATAAGGCACCGCATCTTTTCATGGGAGAAGTGTGCTTTTCAGTGGTAAAGTCTTCATTTTTTGCAGTAGGGGAAAGAATTGCACATTGTTGGGTGTATTTATAATTTAACTCATCCATTCATCCATTTTCTAACTACTTCATCCAATACAATGTTGTGGCGAGCAAAGGGCACAAAGCAGGGAACACCTTGGATGGGACGCTAGTCCAGCGAAGGACACACACAGACACAAACACACATACACTGACACCAGGGCCAGTTTTCCTAGAAGCCAGGTCACCTGCCACTATTTACTATTTATTTGGACTGGGAGGAAACGGAGCCTCTGGAGGAAACTCACGCAAATGCGGGCAGAGCATACAAACTCCCCAGGTCAGGAACTGAACCCAGGGACCCAGCGCTACGAGGCAGCAATGCTAACTGCTGTGTCACTGGGCCACCTGGTAACTGGTAACTTAGACACTTTTTTTTTCCTATGAACTGAAAACAGAGGCCATGACGACACCCCCAGAGGGGAATTTTGTCATGTATGCGTTGTTATTTAAAAGGGGCTGTGTGACATAGTGGTAGAATGGTTTCTGTTTACTCGCTTGATACCGATCTAACTACATTTGCAATTAATTTCAAATGATTCCCTTAACGAAATATTTTCAGCAGTTTGCAGATTGTGAGATGGAAGTGCATAGTACATTTAGATAGATAGATACTTTATTGATCCCGTGAGGGAGATTGCAGAATTTCCCTCTCGGGATCAATTTACAGTACTTTCTTTAGTTATAGTCTCTTTTATCTTTCATGCTTGTCTTTATTAACTCCAGAACTGCGTGCTGTCATACCCGTTTCACTTTTGACTGTCCAGATTCTACAGTACATCACCATTTGACAGCCCTTCTCTGAACATACTGCCAGTGGGTGAACATCGTACTTGATTCTACCTTTCCAAAGTGCAGTGTGTGTGATTTATTGCAAATGTGTTTTTTTAATTTTTATTTTGAACACTTCACATTACTTCTTTGGCAGTAATCCTTTCAGATTTTACAAGCAGTTTTTAATTTATGTACAGTATTCCCGAAAAAACACCATGTAAATCAAAAACCTTAATTTACCTTAAGAATGCATGTAAAAAGAGGGTTTTTGTGTTCTGGGTCCACTCCTGGCCCCAATCACTTTTAGCCAGTTATGAAGTTCAGACCATTGTATTTAATTGTTTTAAAATGTTTTAATAATTATGAGATGATGGCAGGCAAACAGTGTCACCCAAAAACCACTGTTCACCTAATGTGCAAGAAGGTACTCATAGTGTATATTAAAAAAGGAAAAGAAAAGTTGCATGTTTTACTGTGCATTTTATTCCATGGCAAATAAAACTTCAGATTATTTTTTATTTCCACCATCATCTAGTTTTCTTTTTATAATGCTTCCATACAGGGTTGGTATTTTTCTAGGTTGCATCCATTTTTCATGCAGTGATTTCATGAATCATATGTATTGGAAATACAAACATGAATATTATCTTAAAATGTAGCTAATTAAAAGTATCTTCTCATGCATATCAAAAACAAAAATTAAACTGGCAGAGCAGAAAACTTTTTTGTTTTTCCTAGCAGAATGTGACAAACAAGTAGTTCCGTTGGAATACAGTTTTTGTATGTCATTATAGATGTGAGTACTTTAAAATATTCTTACAGATTAAATTAATCTAACCTAACCTTTTACACTGAATTTCATGTAGACATTTTTCAGATGTAATTTTTAAAATAAAATTCAGTATTTTGTATTATTCATATTATTGAAGTTCTTTCTTCAGTACATAGAGCCTTTTGGGCATGTAGCCTACACAGATATATCGGTTAGTTTATTTTATATATTAAAAATTGTGGAGAGCTAGGACTCTGCCTTCCCAGATAAGTCCTTTTAGAGCCTTTATGTAAGATAAATGCTTCATACAAGAAGTGTTAGGCATATATTAACGTGCAGAAAGATTGCCAAGTAATGTTTGTACATACACATGAGTTGTGCAAAGAAAGATCTTGGTGTGTAGAGTTTTGCACCCACCAGTCAATATAACTGATCAAGAGATGAGTGAGAGTGAAACAAGGGAAACGGGTTGCTGAAATGACTATGAAGAAGACTGATCTATGGCTGACATTGAATGGATCTCTAAATGAAACGGTAACTATGCTCTTCTAATTAAGCAATGCTAGGGAAGTTAATTCAGGTTGTGAAATTTACTGTGTTGAAATGTAAGCAGCAGGGTAGGTTTTGTACATGTGATTTCTTGTGTGGTCTAACGGCTCTGCAGGTAGAATACCTGCTACACCACAGTTTTGTGAACTGAGATGTACTTCATGTGTTGTGCTGTTGCCTTTTCATTCTGTGGTTAATAGTGCAGTAAATAAGAGGTCATGTATGCTTGTTTGTCAGCTTGTGTCTTTCAGTAACCCTTTGTGGAGTTACGAAGTTGATGATGTCCATTAATATGGTTATATGCAGTGCAACATCTTACAGTACTGAGACTGTGGTCTGTGAGACTTTGCAACATGGGGGCAACACAGCAGCAAGGTAGTTAGCATTATGGGTCCAGGGTTCGAGTCCTGCCTGGGTCACCTGTCTGTGTAAAGGGCATGTTCTCCCTGGGTTGGTTGGGTTTGTTGCCTGTATACCTACTAGCTATGTGACTGTAGAGCAAAGGAACAAAATGAGCCTGATGAGGAGTGGAATGGCCTCTTTCATCAGAGGCCTGTCTGTTACTGCTTACACTGAGAGGGGTCAGACGTCTTTTAGGAGCTCCAGAATTATAAGTGCTGAACAACAGAGAAGTGAAACTCTACCCTTTCCACACTGTTGTCAGTAGGCAGAATATGTGGGATCAAAACCTGCTTTCACTGTACGTCTGCTGATCATTACCTACAGCTACAGCTTGTGTTGTACATTGTTCAACACATTGTGCAATGGCTTAGAAATCTCAACTTGAATATAAAAGTCAACATTCCTACCTGCTTGAAGCACTTTGTTTGGTGAGTTTTTGGTACACTTTGTGTAGAGACGCTAGTGTCTTCAGAACAAATCAGCAGGCGATGCCTTTGGAAAAATGATTGTGTGAAAAAAAATAACTGAAGCAGTACACTTTTGGAAAAGATATTATTTATCAGACAAGTGTACTGGCAAGTGAAGGGCTTTGAGAAGATGCAGAAGCCTGTTTCTTAGACCTCTAGTGATTAGGGGATGCCAAAGAAAAAGTTGTATAATAGACAGCGGCTTTTTTGTCACAATTTCTGATAGATGGCCACTGTGGAGCACCTTATTTAATGAAAGAAGAGATCTTAAATGTTCCCTCAAAGGAGCCAAACAATACCTGTTTCAAGAATGTTTGCGGCAACTACTTTAGTTTAGATGGAAGGCTTGCTGCAAATTAAACATGCCAAAAAATAGTACTCTGAGATGAACAAATCCTAAAATATTAGTCCAGTCAAAATAAGTAATATTACAGCTGAGACCAGTCAGTACAAATCATTGGCTTATGGTGCAATTCCTTGAGTAAAATAGAGGACTAGAGAATCTAAAGAGAATCAAATACTTAAGTGATATGTAGATGTCATGGAACTTTTCCTTTAAGAACATGTTATTTTAGACAAAGAAATCTAGCAGCATTTTAACAAAATAATTACAAAGTGAAGTCACCTGCTGAAGTCTGTGCCACAGGCAACTCTGTGTAGCTGGTCCAAAAGCATGCAGTCTATTTGAAGACTATTACTCTTAACTCTGCAAAGAAGGAAAAAAATTAAACACAGATAAGCTAAAGGGGATGGATGAGAAAATGCTCTGTGGTTGTTTTCAGGAAGCTTCAGAAAATAAAAAAGAAAAATGACTGCATTTCCTGAGTTTCCCTGAAACTGTTCTGTCCTCTTTGAAATAGAGATTGCTAACAACAGAAAAGTTTGTGTTACAATTCAATGAGTTTGGCACTCTTTTTAAAATTAGTGATTAAAGTGATTAAACAAAACCCTGTATAAGATTCATGTAAGCTAGTTTATATTGAGTTTGGCCTGACAGCTTTCTAAATAACAGTTGCCTCCTACTGTATGTATAGTGTATTGCCTATGTATTGCCTCCTATTTATACTGACATTTATTCTCACATTTGAGATCTTTTTCATCATCACGTTGTTAAGGGGTAAGAATAAGTGTCAAGATATGTCATGTTTCCAGTCCTAGTAGTAGTAATAATAATTGCTTTTCCATTAATATAGTGCTTTTCATACCAAAGGACTTTACAGATACACAGGAACGCACTTCATCTACCTCTGAAATGCAGCACCTACAGTCTCTAATGGGCAGCTCTCATGTACCAGTAGTCCCACTACCAACACAGAATGTCAGCTTTCTTTGCATCTTATGCAAGAGGATCTGTCCCTTTGTAAGATTAATGCAAAACCCCAATTTTAATATTCTGAAATCCATGTTGTAGGCCAACAATGTATTTTTTTAACCAAAGTTCCACAGATGTCCTCGGGGGAAAATACAGCAGTGTTTATCAAGTGAAGGAAAATGTTTTTTTTTTTTGTTTTGCTCTTTCCTGGTATAGTTTACAACAATTGGTGATGTGTCACACGATAAAAGCCACAATCTTAGCTAGTTTCAAATAAATGAAAAGTGATATTGTTTCAAGTGTCATTTCATATCATTTCTTTTTCATTAGTCTATTTTTGTTAGACAGTAATACTCTTGAGATAGCAATGGGGAGTATCTGAGTGCCATATGTTATATTAACCAGATGTTTTACAGAAGATTCCAAATACTTATACTGATGATTGTAGTTCTGAAGACACATTTGTATGTTTGTGAATCATTCGATATTGAATCTCAGTACTTTGCATTCTGTTTTATGAAAAACACATGGAAAATGATGCACAGACAATTTTGTGTGTCCATTGGGTAGCTGTAAAACCTACAGTATATGCTTTACAAGGAGGACCATTTGAGTAATGCTAATGACATCTGTTTTTCTTTTTCTTAACAGATCCCAGGATTCTCAGCAGGGATTTTGTGGATGATTGTAGCCAAAGTACATGCAAAAGGTACATTGAATTTTCTAATAGAAAAGCAAACACTTTCTTTTCTTAAAAACAGAGAACTTTTAACAATGGTTTAAATTTTTGATGAGAAAACTACATTGGCTCTGGTGTATGTTAAATTTTCTGTGGAATCAGAAAAACTAGTGAAATAACCCTGTTTCAAGAACATTAAAATGTTAAACCCATTTATTAAGATTTTTTGCAATTGAATAAGGAAATGTGGAAGCCTGTCATTAAGCTCCGACTAGATGTTGGGATAATATTGAGTATCATCCAAAAAGGAGAGCAGGGTAGTCCTGTTGCGAGGCGTGGTCTGTTTCACATTCTGCTTTGTGAGGGGTGTGTGGTGACCGGGAACGAATTGGATCAACTCAGAAGCCTAGCAGATGTTTTATGTTAAAAAACAGAGAGTTAATAGAGAGTTTATAACCACCAAGACAAAATGAACTAATATTAAACTTTTATCTCTCAGTATTTATTGGGTAGATATAGGAGTCTCTTAGTTAAATCTTCTTGATTTTACAAAAAAAATCAAATGAATAATATTCTTACAACTATATGGTATATGTTCAGGTGAAACATATATGGTATATGGTTCAACATTGTTTTTTTCTTGTTTTGTTGTTGTTTCATATATTTGCAATACATACTTTCATGGTACTCGTATAATGCATGATACCATAAAGTTTGATTGCTGTAGTTAACATCAGGTATTTTAGTTCTATGGGTTTTCTTGCCTTAGAAATATGAAGAAGATCAATATCAAGGATAGAAGTGTTTATCAAGTGAATGAAAATGTTTTTTTTGTTTATTCTTTCCTGGTATATAGTTTATAGCAATTGGTGATGTGTCTCACAATAAAAGCCACAGTCTTAACCAGTTTCAAAAAAACGAGAAGTGATATTGTTTTAAGTGTCATTTCAAATAATTTCTTTTTCATTAGTGTATTGTTGCTAAACAGTAATACTCTGAGATAGCAATGGGGAGTATCTGAGTGTCAAATCTTATATTAACCAGATGTTTTACTGAAGACTCCAAATACTTATACTGATGACTGTAGTTCTGAAGACACATTTCTATGTTTGTGAGTCAAACATTTTGTGAAAAGCTTGTGTAAACATTTTGTGTAAAGGTCGTGTAAAGCTGTACATACTTTTTGTCCAAATATCCACATTAAGGTCGGGAATGAGTATAGCATTAAATATTCTGGACTGAAGGTGAGTGATTCAGTTTCTCCTGATCCAGCAGGGATCATCACAAGTGTCCCTGAAGAAGCCCAGCCCTTGGGCTCAATGGGATTGTAGGTTTGAACATTGTGAAAGGTGTGTTTCTTTCATTGTGTCAACCTGCCGACGTTCTAATAATGAGGTGTGGTTATGCAATAGAGTCCATGAAGGAAAGACAGCAGATGAAGTGAGTGGAACCCCAGGCGGGCTGAGAAGAGCCCAACCTTTCTCATTCTCAGTGTGTTTCTGACGTAGAAAGTGGGTTTAATACTGCGTGTCAAAGATGTCTGCAAGTGCACCCTGGGATGACTCATGCTTCATCTCGCTCTTGCCTCGTAAGGTTCCTGACCAGAGCTCAGAGAGGCTTGACTCTTGCCTCACTGTGCAAAGCTGGCGTTAATGCTTCGCACCTGTTCAGAATGCAAGGCTGTTCCTTTTTGAATAAATTCTTCTGAAGGTCAGGTCACGGGAAATAAGTAAATATCAATAAATCTAACTAAGATGGTTTCCTTAAAGTGTCTCATTGCATTTTAGTATTAACAGTGACACTTCTGTCATCTTTTTAATATGAGATCATTGGCAGTTTGTTTTTTACCACATTTTGCAGCTCTGGTTGTAAGACATATGAAAATGTTTGCATAGAAGTTGCTTATGGCACAGCATTTTAAACCCCCTTCCAGAAACATCACACTCTTGTGTTTCACTTCTGAAATACAAATAATAATTATTGTTTAAATTTGTGTTGGGATTTTTTATCCCAAAGATTTCCATAGCACTTTACAGATACAGTAAGAGGGGTTCCATCAATGAAGTACAGCACACACCTGGGTGACACATGGTAGCCGTTAGGAGGAGAAGGGGGAAATGACTTCACCCAGTTAATAAAAGAAAAAATCTAGGAAAGCAGCATTACGCAGTCCCAAAGGTGAAATTTGGACAGTGGGGTTAACATCCCTACTCTTGTGAACAGTGCCAAGTAGTCAGATGAGACCGAGCTCCAACTAAGGGTCTGAAGGAAAACACCTCCTATAGAACAGTGACCCCTGTCAGACATAAGACAGCCAATGTCTTGTCCACCAACACTACTTACAGCAGCAACCTGGTTTTCCTTAGACGTCTCCCATACTAGCATTGACCAAGCCTAAGTTTCTCTCATTCCCGTTTTCTTGCCTTCTGAGATCTGACTACCAGATGGTCACGCTGCTGTAACAATGGCAATATTTTTTGGAATGTTGAGAATATTCGGAAAAGTAAGTCTAAAACTACTTATGTTTCCTTTTTAATTAAAGCATCTTATTTTTTGGCATGTAGTTTTCACCCACTTTTACAAGAATGTCATTTACCTCTGTTGTGAATACTTCAATCAATCAATTTTGTGCTTGTATAGCACCTTTCCATCAGAGGATTCTCAAGGTACTTCATATTAATTATATATAAAAAGGAAGTGTACAGAAGCAGAAGAAGATTAAAGCAAAAATGTATAAATGATGAGATTTAAAGAGAGAATTATGTTAGGAATTGAAGGCCATTGAGAACAAGTGCAGTAAGTCTTGAGGCGAGCTTTAAAAACATCCGGAGGTGGTGTGTTTTGAATGTAAGATAAGATAAGTGTATTGGCCATATACAGTACAATTTCTTACATTAGGAAGTTGTCTTTTCGCACACCCCAACTTGCTCTCCATGAGACACACAGACAGGGAGAGAAGCTTGGGGTCAGAGCGCAGGGTCAGCCATTAATATGGCGCCCCTGGAGCAGCTGGGGTTAAGGGCCTTGCTCAGGCGCCCAACGGTGTAGGATTCCTTTGCGGGATACGAATTGGCAACCTTCCAGCCACAAGCGCAGATCCTTTGGCACAGAGCCACCGCTCCGCCCAGAACACACTTCCTGAATATAGTCAGGAAGTGTGTTCCAATGACGAGGGGCTGCTGTTGAAAAGCCTCGGTCCCCTAACATACGATGTGAGGTGCTTGGAACATGAGGAGTCTAGAGGCAGAGGAACAAAGTGAGTGAACGGGGACGAGTGGGGATAGTAACTCTTAAAAGGAAAGGTGCACAGCAGTAGACCATGCAGAATCTGGTACGGCAGCCCAACAAGAGAATTGTGTCTGTCCTGAAAGAAATTGGTAGCCAGTACAGATTTTTCAGCACATGAGAAATATGTTGAGATTTTGTAGACCTGGTCAGCACTCGAGCAGCACAGTTACAGTATGGATATACACTCGTTTCTGAAGTAAGATCTTGGATGATCCAGCATTGCTTTCATCTCCTCAAGACTGGACTACTGCATGAACTAATTTCACAGTATCAGTGGGTGAATGAATTAGTCTTAAACGGGATATGTTTCGTAAATGGTAGAAGGATGTGTTGCAGACCTAGCGGTCCTGTGTTTCGAAAAAGAGGGAAGAGTCACAAATCACCCCTAAGATATGTCCATTTCTTCAGTTAATTGTGGGTCACAGTGCAGAAAAGTGCCTGATTTGTGTCCTAAATGCAGGTAGTATTAAAGGAGACTGGTTGTATTTGTGGTTTGGATTTTGCTGCTGTTGAACATTTTGTCTACCCCAGCTGTCGGTTTGGGTGATAGGAAGTTTTGCGCAATTCATCAGATATGTCACTTTGTTTCCATTGTTCTGAAGATTAAATTGAATTTCAAACATTAATGAAAAGTGTGTGTATTTGATTGTTTTCTTATCCTTAATCTTTTCTTTCCTTGGTCTTCAGTGTTGCCCTATTTTAAAAAATCTTTGAGTTTGTCAAAGATAGTATTCCTTGACTGTAAACTCCTCCTACAGACACACTGGTGGACATATTTCACACCGCGTACATGAGAATTGAATTAAAACAGAGCTTCCACCTGTGATCGTTATTTAATGATCCAATTCCAAACCTAGAAGGCTTGTTCGGGTGATAACCATTTTTCTCATTAGATCCTTTGTATGTTATAGTTGTTATATTTTACTACCATTGAGTTATTCCATAAATTCAGAAATCCTCTACATGGACCTCTTTTATCTTAAAATGCTCTTGATTCCACAAGTTTGAACATGATTTGTGAGCTCTAGAAATGCAAACAAACCTATGCTGTTTTTTTAATATTGTTTGAAAACATCTGGAGCTAGAGCTTTATGTTGATGTGCTTGTTGTTTAATGAATTCTATTCCACTTTCTACTAGGCAGGCTAATGCACTGCATTTCTGTAAATCGTGATTAATTTTTTTTTATTTTAGCTTTAAATATTAACACTCTGATTTGGTATTTTTGCCATTTTAATTACATTGTGCACTGTGGGATATGGCAGTATAAAGAGTGCTATAAAAATATTTTTTTCATATTGTGCTAATTCAAATGGAAGCACTTGCTTGATGTGGCCAGTCCATTATACTGACTGTGTGGAGTATTGCATCTTATAGAATAGGAATAGGAACTCATTCAGCCAGATGGTAGATGTTACTAAGGAAAGTTTGCATTGCAGGTCAAGCTTTTGCACTGATTAATTTGATTTTTATGTGAAAAACATTTAACTTTACCTCATTTATCAGTCATCTTTAGCCTTTTAAACCATTTAAGTGTATACATAATCTCTCCAAACATTAATTGACCTGTATTATAGTACTGACTGAGATGTTTAAAGAAGTGTATGGTTAGAATAATAAAGAATTTCATTAAAGGTGTAGTGATTTTTGTAAAACTAAATATTCAGTAGACTACTATTATTGCTGATTTTAATGGGCATAAAAGCAAAGGGGAATTATCAGACCTTCAACTCTCTTTTTTTAAGTTCACCCTGAATTTGGGCATTTTTAGGATTTACCAGTAATAGAATATGAGACATCTTCACCCTATATAGGAAATACATTAGACATAAATGTGTTGCCAAATAGTATTAAATCATACTGTTGACATTGAGGAAAAAATAGTAAATTTAAGTTAATTCATATACAAAAATGAACCCCAGTTAATGTCAAGACATTCTTCCATGTTAAAACTTGATGCATTTAGCTGAGTAATTCTGCTTATTTCTTTGGTATCATGTCAAAAGATTCAGTTTCTATCTTACTGATTGATTTTGCAATTGTACAATGTGCAAAGTACTGTAAGAACCGAAGATCAAAATACTTTTAACTTCGCAAGCTTGCCAGGGCACTTTATTTTTAACGACACTAAACATTCTTGCACGTATCCCTTGTTGGTTAGAAAGATAGGCCACTCAAGAGCTTTTATAATTGCACAAAGGGTGGTGCAATCTACTGTACCTGTCTCACTTTGTCTGTAGTAAATAATATATGCCTGCTTTCCAACTACACAATAGGATATCAATTTTGACGCATTTAAAGGGGAAAGCCAGGGTGAAACAGAAAAAAGTTATGGACTATACCAAACTGCAGTTCAAAAAGTATTCCAATAAATGTGTGTTCTGTGATGTGTCTATAATGCAGCACTTCCAGTATCAACAATCTGTCTTCTTAATGAGGACTCCTGACTGAGGAAAGATAACTTTCTGTTATATTAAAAGGAAGGGCACGTGTACTGATGCTTGTTTTTTTTAAACAGACATTTGCTAATATGTTCTGTTTTTTAGAACAAATTTCTTGGGACATGTCCCAGTTCAGGAGTCCCCCCGTGATGTTTCTGGAGGGACGGTGTCGCTGCAGCTGTTTTACTGTATGTCTTTCTGCCTGAAGAACTGGAAGAAGCTGTTAGACTGGTTCAAATAAGCCAATAATGAGTTGATCCGGGGCGTCATAAGCTCAGCTGGACTGACAGCCTGTAGACACACCTGTCGTTGAGGACCGTAAAACAAAAAGACCACTACTCTGTATCAAGTGCCCACTCAGTTCTTTGAGAGAAGGGTTTTAAAGCCTGCAATCTGCGCACTGTGTGACGTGGCATGTTGTTGGTGTGGTGCACCCTGGAGGGGCACCAGCATTCAGTCTGAACTGCGGCAACGTCCAGATCCTGCTGCAAAAATGAATGCATTGGAGAATAGTCTGAAGAAATTCAAATGGCGCCAAGATCGAGTAACTCACAGAACCATATGAACATAAGAAAAGTTATAAATGAGAAGAGGCCATTCGGACTATCTGGCCCGTTTAGTAGTAGCTTCTGGATTCCAGGGATCCCATCCAGCCATCCCTATATGGCACATACTGTATAAAGCCACAGTACCGGCTTCAACCACACATCTCAGTAGATTGTTCCACACTCCCACAACAGTTTGGGAGAGGATGGGCCTCATGTTTTTGCTTTTAAATGGACTCCTATGTAGAATCCAATCTACGGTACCTGGCAGTGTGCTCCCAGAACTGTTTGGGGAAACAACAGTGAGAACCTTATTACGGAAAAGCTGGAAACTGATACAGTACACAGCGACCCGAAAGTGACAAGGATGATTGCAACATTAGTGGATATGAACTGTCTGAAAGACAGAAGAGGGTAGCACAGTATATCAAAGACTATTCAGGCCCAGGAACTTAGTCTTGAGGAATTTTTATGGGTCAGATACCTAAAAATGTGAGATGTGCTTTAGAAGCCATTGATCCATCTCTTCCAGCAGTCGCTAAGACGGGTAGTTCCATGAACTGAAGAATTAGTAATGTGGTGCCTGTCCATAAGAGAGGTAATAGAACTCAACCAAGTAATTATAGATCTGTAGGTGTGACGTGTGTTCCATATTAGGTTATGTAAACAATTATTAGAACCAAATTAGCAGATTAAAAAAAAGAGCCTAGGGTATCGTCAACATGGAGTTTTTTAAAGGCAACTCATGCTTAATTTGTTAAGTGTTCTTTGAATGAGTAACAACATGTGTCTAACTAATATGTGTCTAACTCCCCCCGCTGTAGCAAACCCTGTGTGTAGGTGTACATCTCAAAATTAGTAGTTGTTTACAAAATGGCCTTTTTGTCATGTTATATTATACTAACATTTCAAATATTCATACAATATTTTAAACATTTATATAACATTTTAAACAGTTTGGATTGTATATATAATTCAAATTACTCAGTTATAGCTGTTCTCCCCCAGCTCAGGAGAACCTTTTCCTTCAGGCACAAAAAAGCCACCTGTTATGATATTTCTCTTGTTCTTTGGGGTCCTACATGCAGAAGATAAATATAACTTTTACTGTATCTGTTATATTGTGTAAAAGTTTGTGATAGTTTTAAACACCTTTAGGACCTCTGTTTTTATTTTGTGCCTTCTGTTATTCTGTGTGTGTACACACAAAGCAGTATAAGCAAAAGAAAGTTAGAACCTTTTGTTTAGTTGTATAAAGATGTTTATTGTTTTTCCAGTGTTCTGTTTTTTAGGACATGGTGATGACTGTAGGCTGGAGTCTACTCTGTCACAGTTCCTCATAAAAGGTTCTGAAATTAAAGATGGCAGTCATTCATGGAAATCCATATGTCTGGCTTGACAATGGGTTAATGGATAGAAACTTTTACTAATTTACATGTATATCAGTGGTCTATATTCTGATATAGTAAAAGCCTAGCTAGATAAAATAGGTATATTACCTGAAATACAGTACCTGCTCACACCTGAAGAAGGCTCCACGGCCGAAACGTTGTGTTTTCTTTCTTTCTTTTCTTTCTTTTTTTCAGCATGGAATAAACCTATTACTTGTTGCTTTGCAGCCCAAGCATGCTGATGCAGCTACCCACCTGAACTAAAATAGGTAAATAGCCTAGCTAGATAAAAGCCTAGATAGTCAAGTTTGCTGATGATATAAAATAGGAAAGTTTTAGAACATACTCAATTTAAACTTTATACAATTCAAGAAGATTTTTATAAAAAATGGGCCAGAACCTGACACATACCATTTAATGTAGACATGTGCAGTGTGTGCACGCAGGTAGTAAAAACATAATCTATAAATAGAAAATGGAAAATGCTGAACTTGTAGTGGCTACTTACGAACGATGTCCTTACAAAAACTTGAGTTTCCATTCAGGCTACAGAATTTAATTTGCTGTTGTTAAAGGCATTGTAAGATCTGGATATGGTTCTATTTTTCTTTAAAACAAGACAATTACTGTAAGTGATATCAGACTGCCACCTTCCTTTTTCTTCACAATATTGTGATTTGCACCAGTGAAATATAAATTAGAGGTGAGGATCAGCCCAAGCATGCACTGTTATCTAGGAAGTTTGCGATTCTTCAAAAAGGGCTTGGCCTGACAGGCAGAGTATCTTGAGGTGCCATCTCTTGGCAGGGGTTGCCAATCTGCTAAACAATACTCAAATGTTTCAGCCAGCCTACTGAAAGAATTACATTGTTTCATCTTGTGTTTAGGAGCTGAATGTGTTACTTTCATCATTGCTCAGTACTTGTATTTATAGATATTAAAAACATTTAGAATTTTAGATGCATTAACTAGCCTACACTGTCCACTTGCTGTTTCTGTGTTTGCTGCAAATAATCTAAATTAACCACTAAAAACTTTAAAAGTTTTTAGTGATTAATTTAGAGTACTAAAAAAAACTAAAAAGTACTAAAAAGTGCAAAATGCCAATACTTTTAATTAATTCACGTCTAAGACAGTAAAAGTATTTTAAAATTCATCAAGAACATTGTTATTCTCTAAAACATATACTGTAGTATGCAGCACATTTTATTTTTATTGTTTCAAAGCATACCATTTAGAAACATTATTGACACTGTTTGCATTTTGATGTGTGACAAGATCACTATAATTTCCTAGACCCTCACTGTAATTATATTGTACTGCACTTTCCTTTTTGGTATGCAGGGCATTTTCATGTTTCATTTTTTTCATATTTAATGTCCTTTAAAGATCAGCATAATCTGGTATTATATCTAGTTCAATGTAAATTAGGCATCAAATAATTAAAAGACATTTACAAATGCAGTGTCAGGATTATGAAAGATAATTGATGTGGTTAAATCGCTCATTAGTAAGAAATCGATCTTTTATATTATTATATTGCTTGTTCTTTGTGTTTTGATTTATATTTCATATTTTCCTTGAAGAATTATTTAGAACGTGGATGGACTCTTATCACCTCATGCTCCTGGAACGCACGCTGCTCAGGAAAAATGAAATGAATTTTGCATAACTGTTTCAAAAGGGCAGAGTCCTGTTTTTCACATCCAGCATTATACAATCAACATAAAAACACTTCAGAAAGAAGTGCTTTCTCTTTTCTTCAAAAACAGCTGAGACAAAACCACACATATACTTAACACTGCCACAGTTACTTTACTAGGCCTCTTCATTTAATTAAAAATATTATGTTTTATGGTTAGTAACAGTGCCCTCTGCATACATATTAATGTTCAGCTGCCTAGAGAAGAGACTGATAGCAGTCTGCCATGATTATTGTAGGCAGTGTGCCCGTTGTTTACACATGTGAAATAAGAATATACTGGATGTGAAGTCTCTGTCTTCATCCTGAGGTTTCTTATCAGTATTCTCTAAGGAGGTGGGATTGAATATGAGCTGCAGTATACAGTGGAAAATGTGCAAATGGCATTAAATATTAAAAAGTATTAAAAAGAAACTTGCCAAGCTAGTTGTTCATGGATGTTAGTAGATAAAGTGTTTTAATGTTTTTGGTATCATTTTTTTAATTCGTCATTCATGACCCTTTGTTCATGTGGTCAGTTTTAATCAGAATAATTACTGTATGTCATATACTGTATGGCTGCCTTGCAGCACTAGAGTCCTGGGTTCAATTCCAGACCTGGGGTGCTTTTTGCATGGAGTTTATGTGTTCCCCGTGTTTTTTTGTAGGTTTTGTTCAGGTGCTCTGGTTTAATCCCACAGTCCAAAGACATCCTGGTAGGTTAATTGGCTTTTGGGAAAATGGCCCTGGTGTGAGAGTGTGTGTGTGTTTGTGTGAGTGTGTGCCCTGAGACGGACTAATGTCCATCGACATTACTGTCCCCCACTCCCTGTACTGGATAAACTGGTTAGAAAATGGATGGTTGGATGTACTGTACTGTATATGCAATATAATGTCAATACACCTGTTACAAAAAAGATTGTCCATTTCACGATAACCATTTTTCTTTTGATGCTTTATATATAATGCAGTGCATAAAAAATACAACAAACCACAGTTACACAAAAAATGATGATATATCGCTTTATGATTTTAATAGAAATTGATGCAATCTTGCAATTCATTATTATTAAGATCAGTGTAAACTCTGAAATACCCTCAGGTATTGATAATGAAAATCAGTGCTTTCTGGCATTTGGGTTTATTTTTTTAAATTATATTCTCTTTAGGAATTAGTAATTGTGTATGTATATAGAAAGTTCATTTTTCATAATTTCTAAAATTACTAGATGTGAGCAAAAGGATGTGCACATTTTTCCCTTGGCTTTAAAATTGTAATGCAATTCAAAGTGAGAATATGTCACAAGAGATGCATGTTATTTTATATCATAATTTTACCATATGGATGAACGTAGTGTTGTTGATTTTTCTTTTGGGTGAGCTGACGATGAAGTGCTGTGTTACCACATGAGACTAGGGATAAATGTATTTTTATTAGTACATTGTTTTTTCAAAAGCTAGGTTTTGGTGCTCGTATTGTATTGCATAAAATAGGTTTGTAGAAAGATAAGCTGTACTGTGTCCATGGTTTAGTATTCACATATTACAAATAAAGCAGAGCCTGTAATCCTTCTGCTGTATGGTAGCTCTGTACTATCTACTCACAGTATATGTGAAATGCAGTTACATATATTATCAGAAAGGATGATAAAATTGTGGACAGGGTTTTCATTGTCCAGAATTTCAGAAAGACTGAAGTAGGCAGACTAGTAACATAATTCAGTCTGTCATATACAATGATAGGAGAAGACTATTCTTCATGATTGCAGAAGGCTGAAGGTCATTGAACAAAACACAAAAGGTGATGTAGCGCCTCTGACTTAATTGCAATTTCTGAACATTTCTTTAAATATTGTAATGATAACTTAAGCTTCAGCTGAAGTACTCCAGACTGTTCTTATACATTGATGGGGGAAAATACCTTGTTGTGCAAAGCTTGTCAGAAACATACAGAAAATGTCTAGAACAAGACAGCAAAGTCTTAATGAGTCCAGCTAAGAGTTTTCTTACCAGTATCTCTAACTAGAATTTGTGAATGTTTCTAACAAATTACAAAAATAATCATTTTGAGGAAAATAAAGCTGTTCTCACATTTTACTTGATTTTGTCACAAGGAAAGGATACAGTGTCATTGACTTGCTTTCAGACCATAGGGAAAAGACTTCATTTCTCACTAATATGAAACTGACAATTCATGGAAAGTAGAAAAGTTTCTACATTTACTGTATATTTACTTTTGGAGGCTGGAGTTAATCACTACTGACATTGCTCATAGTGTCATGTAGTTGGTTTCAATGACAGTTAACTCTACACGTGTCTATAAAAAATGACTTTGAAATGGAAATGGTCATTTATCAACCCTGACTGCATTGTCTTCTCTAGTGGCTTTGAAAGTTCAAATGCTTCCATAGGTCTTTTTTTCTATTCTGTGTTGAATACGGTACATTTCTAACAAGGAACTATAGAATCAGATTGCACTTAACATTCTAAAACATGAAAAAACTGAAAGAAAAGGAATGTTCAGAATAGCTTTTGCATGAGGTAACAGTAACCTTATCTATAAAAGCTTTTAAAATTTTTATTTCTGATGAGAAAAAATATCTGAAATCTAAATCTAATATCTAAAAATCTAGACCTTTCAAACTACTCATACATGTTCTTGCATTTCCTTCTTTAAAACCACTTGGCACATAGTGACCAAAATCAGGCACAATTAAAACTCAACTATCTCTGAATTGCATCTTGTCTTTCTGGTAAACATTAGAAGAGTGTTGGGTCTTTCAGACGGCTTAGTTGCAAAGGATTTCCGATATTTTTGCACAGGCTTTCTGAACATTGTTAGACAACGTTTTTTGTCTCTTTAGTTGGCGTTTGTTTCTTATGATATCTGTATCATTTTCTATGGGTTTTCTGTGTGACTTTGTTTCATTTCAAATTCATAGACTTTATCTTAATAATTATTGGAAACCAGATGTTTAAATGCTATACTGTGTGTGTTATTGTAAATCTACAGATTGCTAAGGATGCCAGATGCTTCATTATTTACTATGAGCCCACAAATCCTGAAATGACACATTCAAAAATATACATTACACACCTTAGATTATTTGACCCTGTAAAGCACTACACTGGCTGATGTACTGTACATGTCATGTCCTGGTAAAGCTTGGATCACTCAGTGAGGTGTACTAGGGTGGTGCGGTGGCTCTGTGGCTAAGGATCTGCACCTGGGCTGGAAGGTTGCCGGTTTGTATACTGTGGCCTGCAGAGAAATGAGCAAGGCCCTTAACCCCAACTGCTCCAGGGGTGCTGTATAAATGGCTGACCCTGCGCTCTGACCCCAAGCTTCTCTCCCTGTCTGTGCGTCTCATGGACAGCAAGTTGGGGTATGCGAAAAGACAAATTCCTATTACAAGAAATCGTATACTGTCAATAAAGTGATTTCATCTTACAGTATCTTACTAGTATTATGTAATTTTCATAATGGTTGAAAGTATGGAAGTAAAAAATAAATTGTGTGATTTTCGTATTTAATCCATCCTTAGATGGATTTGCACTCAATTTACTTAAAGAGGCACCATTGTCCCTCCACCTTCTGGTTTCAGATTTGCTTAACATGTTCTCTCATTCTTCTATGAAAACGTACCAATTACTATTCAGACCTTTGAGCCCTTCAGATGTATTGTTCAGACCAACAGTGTTTTAATTATATACCCCAGCCTTGAAACATTTTTTCCAGAAGAATACATTTGCATTACAATCCCTTTTTTTCATTTTTTGAAATTGCCATTATTAAAGTAAAATGTGATCTAGACTGATAAAGTGTGGAAAATGCAGTCACACATACAAAAGGACACGATTGGTCAGATTCACAACTGCTGATGTTATACAGTATGCTGTATGTAATCAAAAACTCTAGGTAATGATGCAGCAGGATGTGGTGGTTAAAGATCTGGAGTCAAATGTTGGGTCGTGGTTTAAAATCTCTGGTGGGATGCTGCTGTTGTATCCTGGAGTAATATGCTTGATTCATTTTGCTATAGTACAGCACATGCCCTGTTGTCATTTCATAATTAACACATATCTTATCCACGTCACTACCTTGAGTTGTAGAACAGAATTTTCCTTGGATTAACCCTAAAATAAGTTTTATAAGTTTTTGCACAGTTAAGAATTAAAGTCATCATTCCTTAAAATAAAAAACAAGCTGTGTATAGTGCATAGTGAACTGAAATAGCTAACAGCATAGCAATAGGAAGTATTTTTTTTTTACAAAATTTGCCACATTGTATCTTAAGAGGTGGAGCCTCTTTCAGTTTGCTAGATTACAGCAGAATGTTGAATATGTGATTTTGAAGTTGATTTGATCCTGTTGTTGGATTGATGATCTTGTTTCTCCAAAAGAAGTGTTTTTGCCTTCTATTTATTATTATATTATTAATATTGCCATTGTGAAATGTTTGTACATCTATTCTGTGTCATCTGCAGAGTTTCAAGACATTTCTTAACACCACAAAACTGTATAATATTTTCTTGGTCTACTGTTAAAGGAAGAGAAACAGAACATTTTTGGTAATTCCCAGCATTAAAATTAAATTAAAAGACACTGATGAGATATACAATAATATATCTACATATATTACAGTATTGAAAGTATTATCAAGAAAATACACAATAGTGTAGTAAAGATTTTATACTTCTAATCTCAGGCGATAAACTGAAGCTGCCCCCACCTTCTCCCGCAATATTTTTAAACAATATGGTGAGTATTTTAAATTCATTCCAAAAATGAATACTGACAGATTGTTCCATCAAATAAAAAGGTACTATGATTTTGACTTTTTTTTTTGCTTCTCATTTTTTTAAGAGACATATTTTTTGTCACCTTAGCAGCTCCTTTCAAATTCTAGTCTGTTTTCATGTTTTAACCACATCAGTTTAGGACTGGTTATAGTCATTATCAGGGATTTTTTAATTATTTAGCCATTAACATGTCAGTTTTTCTTCATAACAGTTGTGGAGGGATTTAACTGAAGACTAGACATGTTTGACTTCACCCTTGTTGTGGTCTTGATCATCCAAAACCCATGTTATTTTATAGTTTTGTGTTTTTGTGTATATGAAATTAAGCCACCATATGCATATACTGTATAATGCTCCATTACAATGAGTATCTCAGTCACAGTTCATTTTAAGACAGAAGAACACCTAGCTGGAATGGTATGCTGAAGACATAAAGTATGGCTGTCATGTTCACAAAATAGAAGCAGGTGTTGATGAATACAGATTTCTGTTGTAGTCTCTCATTGCATTCACAAAGAAGCTGATTAAGCAGAAGTTAATGTGCAGGGAAGGAAAGAGCCACTGCATACTTCTAAGAATTGTTGAACTGACTTTAATTATGAAAGTTCACCAAAGATGAGTTGGCAGTATTGAGGATTCTGTTGTAGGTTTTTATGTGTGTAAAACAATTAATAAATAACAGATTATGAAGTTGTAGAATACAATTAAACAGTAGTGTGACTATATTATACGATAGTGTTTGAATTAATATAAAATCATTTTTATATTAATTTTATGGGGAATTGTTTAGCTTTTATTTCGTTATCATTTTAGCCATGGTGTGTTGAAACTGCTGCTCAGCTTTTCAAAACTGAAATTCTTTAATCAGCACTTCAGCTTCAAAGGAATTGATATGTGTTGGTGGGCAAGATTTCAAAATAATTTCTCTTGAGGAAATGCTGTGATCACTGCAAAAAAAATACTGTGCATTTAGAAGGACAAGTAGAAGGAAGACTCTTATTTTTATTCCACAAAGCTGTTCTGGATGTCTTCTCAGTGCATGGTGTGCACTGTAACACAACACTAATTTGATGTGAAACAAAGATAGTTGCCCCTTTGAATGCTTGTCAACCATAAAGATTTCTACAGCGGGCTACTGATTCCACTTACTGATTCCTTTACACTTACAGATTTTAAAAGATAATCATACTGTTTTAAAATACAGCGCTTTGCAAAAGTATTCAGACCCTTGCACAGTTTACACATTTTGTAACTTTAAAGTTTGAGGTCATGAGACTTAGAAGTAACAATCAGTGTTTGTTATATACCCAATCTACTCCATGCATTGCCAGCAAGAAAAGCAAAGGGACAAAGTAAACTGATGGGTAATATGAAAGAAAAATGTCGTGGTTGCATGTATTTAGACCCTTTCCTCTGGCAAACTAAATTAACTGAGGTGCACAAAATTATTTTAATGAGCCACACAGTTAGTGGCCTCTGTCTGTGAGCAGTCGTAGTGGTTCTCATGTTTTCAGAGTCCCTTGGTCAGGTTGTGAATTTCAAGTAAAGATAATGAAGACTAAGGAGCTTTCAAAGCAAATCAGGGATAAAGCCATTGAAAAACATACAAAAAATATAGAAGTACAGTATCTGAAGATGCAGATAGTATGTGCACAATCTACTCATCAAAAAATGAAAGGTGCATAGTACTAACAGGACACTGCCTAGATCAGGTCAACCCCTACAAACTCATCAGCAGGGCAAGGAGGAAAGTGGTAAGGGATCTCATTGTAAGGCCAATTACAGCTTTGAAAGAGCTACAGAGTTCAGTGGCAGAAATGGAAAAAAATGTGTGTCAGTCAGCAATAACCCACTCATTCCACAAAGCTGGTCTATGTAGCAGAGTGGAAAACTCATCTAATTTCCTGCAGAGAGTTTGTAATAAAGCACCTGAGTGATCTTGCAAAAATGTGGCAAAAGGCATTGTGGTCAGATGAGCCCAAATTGGGCCTTTTTGGTCTAAATTAATGCCAAATGTTACATTTGGCACAGACCCCACAAAGTAACATATTATCATGCTATGAGGACGATTCTGCTTAACAGGGACTAAGGCCTGATAGGATTGAAGGAAAAGTGGTCAGGGCAATGTACAAGCAAATACTAGCGGACAATCGGTTTTAGTCTGCCAAAGACATAAAATGGGGCAAACATTCCCCTTTCAACTGGACTCAGAGCATGAGGCCAAATCTGCACTGAAGTGGCTTATGAATAAGAAAGTGGAAGTTCTTGAGTGGCTCAGTCAAAGTCTTATCCTGAATACTATTGAGAATTGAAGGGAAAAAAAACTGCGGCCTGCAAGCGATCCCCAAGCAACTTGAGAGAGCTTGAACAAATCTGCCAGTAATAATTGTCAAAAATTCCTCCCAGCTGGTGTGGGTGTAGAGACCCACAGTGCCATGGAATTGAGACTGACTGAATACACAAGACTTTGGTTCAATGCTTTGATGATAGGACGGCACCTCCTATAGTTCGTTTCTATATACTGTAACTGTACCCTGTCACCATACTGGGGCATTGTAAATTCTGGTCCCGGGGAAATAGTGCCACCTACTGGTGCTCCAGAGCCACTTAAACACCACCTATGACAACAACCTGAGAGATTTTTCCCATCAGACATTAGTCTCAAATGAACGAGCCTGTAACTCAACGATCCTGCAGATTCTCGCCATTCGAGTTTCAAAACAACAGCTTTTCTGCAGAATAGTTAACTGGAAGAGAACACAAAAGTAATGGAAATGTTTTTTAGCTGTCTGCAACAGAGATCTGTATACAGTAGAAATCATCTGGATTAAAGGGATTATTTAAACTCTTATGAAAAAAGATTTTTTGTTGCATGTATTTTTGTAAAATTGTTAATGCAGTGGTGAGTGTTCGTGTACTTTGATGCTTTCAGGTTAGCAGTAGGTGTTTTATTTTCTCAGTCCCTGATGTTTAAATTGAAATTCAGTGGAATTTATATGGTATAAAAAGCTGCATTGAAGCTACAAAAGAGAGACCAGGACAGTTTAATCAGTGCATTTTTTCCACTGATGGCTGTTTTATATCTTACAACATTAAAGCATAGACTATTCTACTTTTTCATTTAGTCCTACTTATTATGTAGTAAAACTGTCTGAATGCTTAAGAATGATTAATTTGGGTAAATGAGCTAGGTCCTTTAGCCTATAGATTGTCTGGAGCCTACAACAGCAGGTTTGGAGATCTTTGCATCAAATGGTTCCTAGTTAGTAAATATCTTTCTATACTATGTCTATTTTTTTGGTGATTTTTGCACCTGTCTAGTGCTTTGTGTCGTCAAGGATTAAACTTGATATAGCAACAAGTGCAAAGATTTTAGAAAACAATTGACAACTCTTTTCCATTGAATGCAGAATTGCTATAAATGTCTGTTTTGTGGTACATAATATTCTGGTAAGATATGGTAAAGCCTAAACTTGAAGTTTGCATAAAGTAATTTTCTTATCCATCATCAAGACCTTTTCTTTGTAAGGTAGGTTTAATTTATAAGAGAAGCAAGATAATTTGTGCCTTTTTATGCACTGAATTTTTTTTTTCAGTGGAGCTATAGATACAATTTAAAAAGTATTGTTTTTTCATATCTGCTGCATATTCTGCATTCAGTTTGAGTGACTTTAATTTTTTTTTAGAATTTACAGTTTCTCAAAGTGGATTTATAAAAGTTGATTAAAGGTCTTATTTACAGTCAGTAAAGCCTGAACTGAACAATTTTGACCATCATGGCTCAGCGAAATGCAGCCAGGAGCAAGGCAGATGTCGCTTGCTTCAGTACCGACAGTTGGCCAGTGTGCAGCTCTGAAACGTGAGCTAAAAGAGGATGACACCTTTTGAGTGAGACTTAGATCATCTGGTAATGGTGTGCTGTAACAGTAACGCCCTTTCAACATTGTGAAACACCACTTGTAGAAAAGGGGAGAGGCCCTGTGTTTACACTGTAAACTCTCTGATACACCCCTCCTAGTTTGAAAAACGACTCCATTTCTTCCTTTGTCAGTCCACAGGGGCCAGCTCTGTCTGAACTGCAAAGAATGTTAGCGTCTGCTGAGCCAGTCACTGACATGTAGGTTACAGGCTACACACAATTCAGAAAATGCTGCAGGACAACGTACAGTAATCCCATGAGTGACATGCAAAATACCAGCGTGAGGCGATGGTTTGAAAGCAGGAGTTTATTTATTATTCTGTCATTTTCACTTGACAGAAGACTTGATTAAACATACTGTACACCAGGTTTTCACTGCGACTGCTTTCTGCAATATTTTATTTAAACTAAGTATCAGTATATATCGCTTCATTAGAATAAATATAAACAAGCTGTGTATTTACATTTGCTGTTCAGAGGCTTATCTGTGTACCTAGTGTATTTGTGCATATCTACTCCACAGTGTTTTTTGTTTCAACACATTTTGTCTTCTTTGGATACATTTCATCTCAAGTCAGAATATGTTTATCATACATCATTTCTAAGCCATGTGCAGTGTCAGAGACCTTTCCCATAACACACCTTTGCAGTACAAGTCCTGAATTAATAAAAGCTCAAAGTTGTAATATAATGTAACCTTAATTCCATATATTTAGAGTGCATTATTTTATATATACCCATGTGCTAGCCATGCATTTACAAAACATAATTGATTTGATTAAGAACAGTCATTGAGCCTAAAGCTGTTTGTTTTACTTTAAGATGGTTTGTCTTTTGAGGTATTACAGTGTGCATGTGCTTCACTGAAACAAAGGACTCCATTTGGCGACAGGCACAGAAACTGGTGAGATATCTGAGGGCCTGCTGTGTCTATGAAGTCATAGTGAAAGGAGTGAGTACAGTAAGTGGAAACTGTCAGAAACCACATAGGCATCTAACACCGCCAACTGCGCTTATCATTTTGATTCACAGTCTTAATTGAACATCACAAATAAGAACAAGTGGTACTGTGAAAGAGGGGGAAAACTGTGTCTATGTAGTCTACTTTAGTGTTCTTACTTCTAACTTTATCATTCTGATAGTTTGTCACCTTTCAAAATACAGTGATGTTTTATGAGATATACTCTAAATATACTTGTATACTATGTAGTTCTAAAAATAATATTTAAATACAGTAGAGCAAATCCCCTGGACAGCTTCCTATTTAACCTGCATGATTGTCATGAAGATTTGATGACTATACCTACCCTTCGTGAAACTAGTGTTCATCATAAGTTGAGTATTATTACAAATGTAAAATCTCGTAGCCACTGTTATTTACGTGCTTCCAAAATGTACCTTTATCTAATTTGTCAAGGTCGACAAATTAGTAATTGAATTGTTTGCCATAATAGTGGTTCACGCTACTCAGTACTGACTGGATCATTTCACAGGTCTAAAAAAATGTAGTCGAAAAGAGGATGGCACCTTTCTAGTTTTGTGCACTATTACTAACACGCTGCATTAACACCAGAGTCATCGTGTCAAAGCCATTGCCTCGCCAGTCATCAGCCAGGAAGCCTGGTAAGCATGTGTAAACCCAAACCATAGTAAATCCAGTGTCGGGGAGGCCTTCATCTAGATTGAGAGACCAACGGTCAAAAACACTAATCCAGAAATCTTCATCCTGGTCAAACGATGCAGAAGAATGTTGCTGGCACGCATGTGCACATAAAGATCCCAAATGAGAGGAGGCCATTTGTCCCATCTAGCCTGTTTAGTGGTTAGCGGGTAATTGATCCAAGGATCTTATGCAGCTGTATCTGAAAAGAAACCAGGTTTCAACAACATGACTGGGTAGCGTGTTCCATACTACCAAAACCCTTTGCTCATTTAGGTTTATTTTTGAGTGTCTCTAGTACTGGACAATCATAAGCCACTTGTGTTCCAATACTATTTAATAAAGAACTGTCCTCCTCCACTGCTTGAGACATGTAGTTGGCTTCTTCCTCAGTGAACACTTGAGTGAAAATATGAATTCAGTACATCAGCCATTTTTCTTTAACTGCCTAGATTTATTTTACCTGTACTTGCAGTTCATTGTATGTCTTTTATTTAACTGGATCCTGTTGTTTTTAATCATTTTCTAAAGTGTCCGAAGCATAGACGAAATGTGTAGCAAGCAACCTAGGGTGTAAGATATAATAGTGATTTTGCAAACAATGTGTGTGTGTTGTGGATAACTGAATTTTTCACCTCCATGAGAAAATAGCGTGTGAGAAGACAAACTGACAGAAAGTGCAACTACATTATGTCTCCGGTAATACAGTTTATGGTACATTGTATTCCAGAAAGACATGTTAAAGCCTAAACTTGGGTTTCTGCCCATATTCACTGTGGTTTTTCTTCAGTTTCTGCACTATCCTTAGGAAGTTGACCTGCGAGTATTTGTTAATTATGGTATCAGTGCATTCTGACTAAACCTTAAATACTTCATTTGGAGAGAGTGGACAACAGATTTTGGTCCAAGCTGGCTGCATTCCTACTCCAGTTGCGTGATCATAATCCTATTGCAATTTGGATGAAAACTAGACAGGGGAGTAATGTACAGTGTCTTATACATATATTTCTGTGAGAGACTCGTGTACTTCCAGGGTTGATTACTAACAAAGTGATGTGTTTGAGAAATAGGAGAAAATAAAAGTAAAAGTATCTTTCTGTTGCAATTTCTTTCGAGAAGATTGATGTTTTTGCTGCTAAAGTCAGTAGTTTATGCTAAGTGCTCCCTGAGAGTGAATGACCTAATAGTAAGGAACTTAAAGTTAAAGGTAGTTTCACAACACAAAACACAATGTTTCACTACCTTTTGTGTTTGAATACTATTTGTTTGCTATTTTTTATTTATAGCACAGTTTTTAGATATTATGCCTAAACCACTGTCCTATTTTAGAAACTCAGAAGTCATTCGACTTGTAAAGGAAGCTATACTTTATTGTTTGAAGTATCTTGATAGGCGTATAAAGACTCAATCAAGCCAACGCTGCAGTTGAAAGCCTATAGTATATTTCATTTATTATTTTAGTTGAATACAGTAAGAGAATCCTATCGTATCCCTTACCAAATAAGTACAAGTGCAGACACGTACGAAAAACAGTACAGACAGAAAATGACAGTTCAGAGGTGGTGATGGAGCATATCAATCAAGACTCTTTGGCTAAACGAAATTATTTCTGTTTGTCACTTCTTTTGAAATACACAGTAAGAACTGCCAGCAAAACCAGACATGCATCTTTGCAGGTTTGTTTCCCACCTCTGTGCTGCTTCTCGACTTTTTTGTTCCTGCCACATTGTCAGCTGAAAGGTAGCTGTAACCTTTCACTGTCTTCTTTAGAATTTAGCCGTAATTCTTCTCAATTGGCATCCCAATTTGAAAACAAATCATTGCTGATCAGTGATGTTTCTTTCTGATCACTCTTCCACATTGACCTTTTGAACACCGTGTAGATGTGGTCAGCACGTAGAGAGTTATCAGTTAGGTTACAGGAGTAGCAGGTGACCAGTGGACCCTTTGTAATCGGTAACCAGCATGATCCCAGGGGCAGAAGGACCAGATTAGCACCACATCATAATCATACAGTCACAGATCCCAGTAAGTATCAGCACCTCCATCCCCAACAGTGTTATTCACGTATACATTATGTGTCATGTATGAGTTGTTAAACTAAACTTATCTTAAACTTGATCTCCTTAAGTTTATTGAAAACTGCAGTTCCATAGATTATAATATAGGAAAGGATTCAAGTAAGAGGCAGCCAGAGGAGGATATAAAAGAACAAAAATGGGATACTGTATGTGAATAGGGGTTGCCATGCTGAGGGATTTACAGAAGTGACGTCACTCCCACTGAAATCTAGACAGTGCAGAACTGTGCCGTGCCCTATATGCAGATGAAATGTAATGTGGGATCCAAAGGACATTGCTAAATGCCTAATGTGCATTAAGTATTTTAGTGTTAAATTAAAAGGAAAGCAAGATATAAAAAATTTGGAATGGAAAGTATATTAAAGTATAACAGTAGAACAAACAGTGTTTATAAGAGGAAAGTGATCAGCGTCATGTATAATTACCATGGAGTTGTACAGTAGTACAAAGACTGTATTTGAACCATGGCTCATCATGCCAGAGTATCTTCTGGCTTTTGTGGTCTTTAAGATTGTTTCATTACTACCCCTCTAATAGGAAGCTGAGCCATTGCTGAAGATAGGATGTGTAATCTTTAATTAAATTTGCCACAACTGCATTTCAATATTGTAATTGTTAGAAGTATTTTTATCTTTTCAACAGCCCTATTTTTTAATTTTGAAACAGTCTGTTTTAAGTTATTCTGTATTGGTTTATAACAGGTGGTTTCAGTGACACCGATAAAAAAGGCAGACATCAAATATTGTATCCTCACTGATGTAACAAAGACAACAGATCTCACTCTTCATTCAAACCGTTTAGTTTTAGGATTTATAATTTACAGATCTTTCCACTTTTTTTCTTCACTATTACATTTTCAAGGTGGTTTGAAGAACTGGATGCTAATATTGTGAAATATTGTGTCCCATTTCAACAAAAAGAAGCTGCTTACTGAAACTTTAAGTTGTCTCCTGAAACTGTTTTATACACAGAACTACATTAAGAATTACACAAGACAATCCACATGGACATAAGATTATTTTAATTACTTTTTTTGTGGAACAGATAATAAAGTCCTTAGGTTAGAACTAAAATATCATTATTGGATAAATAAAAAATGATGTATTATAAATATTATTGCATTGAGCACAGTTTCTGCAGCTGTAGTTATCTGATAGGTGATGGAGGAAAAGGGAAAGTTAATTTGTAATCCGTCAAAAGTACTGACATGACCACCTGCATATCTTTTCAATGTTTAAAATATGTTTGTGGCGCATTTTTAAAACCTTGAAAAATTTGGAATTACTTTGGAGAATGTGGCAGTGTTGTCTAGAAATAATTAATTAAATGAGATGCATCAGAAAAAGTGATCTGTCTTTTAACAGTCTAGGTTTCTCTGTTTAATCTTCTTAGAGATAACATCAAGACTCCTTAGCGAAAGAGGCATGGTTTCTTGGATAGCATGGGTAATATACAGCACATTTAAGAATTATAACTAAATGGTTGGACTGAGCTGTGCATCACTCTGCCTTCTGTCCACAGAGTGGAAGTGAAAAGCTCTGTGAAGCTGCAGTTAAGTATGGAATGAATATAACTTGGGGATATCGTGGCTTTCGAGATTAACCACAAGTAGGTGTGTGGTGCTGCTGTGTAAGAAACTCATACCGCATGGAAGAAACTGCAGTACTGGTTTATTGGTGTGGTTTGTGAAGAAATTTTATGATTGATTTCTACAGCCTTGTTGAAGACCACACAGAAATGGCAGCCCACCAGTTCTGGCTCCAGCAGTGCGTTAACTGAGTCAACTTTGTTGGCTCAGATGAGGGTGAATGAAACACACACCAGCCTCAGTCACCCCCTAAATGTTTTCTTACGTGTAATTAAAAAACACCTTAGAAAGGCAACTGAAAACAGTTGAACTTGGCTTTCTATAGTGTTCATCACCCAACGCAGCATTTTGTTTTCAAATTCTGAAACAAGCTGTAAAACCAGGGCTATCTGGTCACCAACAAATTCATTATGGTGGAACAATATTTCCACCAGGGAGTAAAGGGAGCTCCCTAGTGGTCTTGAGGTTAGAATTCCGCACTGTCCCCATCACGGCCTGGATTTTTTTCCAGTCTGGGAACAAGGCAATTTCCGTTTGGGGAAACGCTGAGCTTGAAGAGGCTGCTTTTGAACAAGATTTAAAAATTCATTTTGACACTTTGATCACTTACCTCTTCTAAACTATGTGAGGAAGCAATTAAAAAGTCAAACAAGTGTTAGGATACGTAATGCTAAAAGTGGAGAATTTACTTGGGGTGCAATGTTAAAATTGTACAATAAGACCGCATTTAGAATATTATGTACAGTTCTGTCCAGCATGTTATGAAAAAGAGATTTGCTGCTCTGGAATCATTTTTGTGAAGAGGAGCCAGATACATTTCAGCGATTAAAGGAATGTCTTACACTGACAGTATGAAGAACCCAAAACATTCTCGAACAGAGAAAATTATGAGGGAGGGGACCTGATCCAAGTATTCACAATCATTGACTCTGTCAATCAATTAGTCAATGACAGAGTCAGCCCAGTAGACGTCTTCAGAAATTGAAACGCAAACCAGAGGTCACAAGTAGAAACTAAGAGCTTAAAGTGCATAAACAAGGAGGCACTTCTTTCTGCAGGGGCTTGTGAGAGCATGGAACAAGCTACCCAGCCATGTTACTGAAGCTGATATCCTGACGTATTTCAAGAAATAGCTGAAGGAAATTGCCTACTATCACGTGTAGCCTTTTTTATGTTCTTGTCTTCCCAATAGTGGGTGCAAAGGTGGCAGGCTACAGTTATAAACAGGTTACTGGATGTTCCCTCCTTTAACATTACAGTTCCTGAAAGAGATGCTGATTTCAACCATGTAGCTCATCGTAGCAGTATTCTTCACACATTTTCCTATGGAGGGCCAGTGTTAATGCTTTAGTGAACATCTGCATAGCACATCCTGCACTTAGTACTTAGACGCTTCTAGGGATTTAAAGATCTTCTTGGCAATCTAAATTAACTGATCACAATTGAAGTCTAAAATAAGAGTAGAGTTAGTGCTAAATGTATAGCAAAAGTGAAATACTTTTGGGATGAGAAGTACAACTATTACTATTCTTTTGCAGAAGTAACAGAGTCAGAAATCCTGTAATCATTTTAGTCATTATGGGTGTACGTGACCTTAGGTGGTCTAGTGTAAAACTTTGTTTAAAACTCATTTGATCACTTAAAACAGGAAGGATTAATTTGAAACTAACTGTTGAGTAAATATTTCCTGCCTTTACCTTGAGTTGTAATCTCTGTGCATTATTTTGAGGATAGTTGGGAAAGCCTTTTAGGACAACCTGAAAAATGTAAAACTGTCCAAAACGTGACTGAAGTTTCAGTTGATTTTTAGGCATAGTATTTCCAAGTGTGGTTTGTGCTGATACTGTAATGATTAGGGTACCAATTAACTTACAGATGAATGGAAATTATGTGCTATCCTGTAATGAGCCTTTTCTCTTGAATTTACTCATGACTTTTTCAGGGCCTTAGATATATTGTTACTGGTTCTACAGTGATTCTTAATTGACATTTAACCAGTTCACTGGTATACATTGTAATAAAGCACTGTAGTATAGCTTTTGTTCTTGTAACCTAAGACTGTTTGGCAGGAATTCCAAATTACTAGTTCTATTTAAAAATATTAGTTCACAAAACCATACAACAAGTGGTTCTGTGAAACAAATTTCCTAATCATGTTGTGGTTGTTAAAACATTCGAGTGTCTTTAAAATCAGGAGAATCCCAAAGTTTTCAGAAAGCAGTTTTCCAGTTTCCCAATAAATACAGCTGTAAATAAGCATGAATCTGTATAATGGAATTTGTGACAAATACTATGTAGAAACCTCCAAAGATGTTCAGGAAAACCTAAAATACTTAATGCCTCATGAACACATAAAGCTTATTCATATTATTGCACTGCATATGCAGACACTGACTAGGACAACTGCAACTAGGCCACTTTCTGAAACTGAAACGGTTTACACGGAAAGTATTCTGTTACTCTGTTACCTTTCGAAGTGGCGGGTACTCCTGTGGTGTCACAGCTCTGGAGGCTGGGGTAGGTATAGACGTTGCAGAACAGTCAGGTAAAAGTGCTGACTTATTGTTGTGGAGGTGGTGTGAGGTCAGTCTGGGTCAGAGGTACTATTAGCAATGCCTTTGCATTAAACCACACTTATCCACCCTCCATCTTTCTTGGTAAAGATAAAGATGTGTTGCAGCACTTGAATTACTGCCTGTTTATAGGTTGTAACCTGTAGACCTGTGTTTTGTCGCCTGTAACAATGCAAAGCAGGTAATTTGAGTCTTGTCCTGTACTTGCAGGGAAGTCCTGACACATAAGTACTCAGTGCTCATTCTGCTGTGTTCAGAGAAGCCGTGGCGTGAAAATAGCCAACATGCTTCACTTCCCCAAACTGTGTGGCACATGCCCTGTGAGATGCCAACATTCTTAAATATTGCTCTGATGGTCAGTTGCCTGATTGCATGAACATCCTGATCATGCATCATCAACCACAGCAATTCATCCATTTCAGAATCTTGCGAAACGCTGAAGTGTTTGGCCTCATGGGTTTCTGAGTTTAACACAAAGTTTCTTTTGAAGGCTTCACACTATACAGTTGTCATGGCCAGTTGTTGTTATGAGATGACTGTGACCATGCAATACTGTTGGCATTGTGGGTCTTACTGTGTGGAAAGAAGCATGTGACAGCAGCCTTATCAGTTTGTAACCTGATCTCGTCAGATCCCATTTAATCCTGGAAAGCCCTAGGGAAAACCAGGCAGATGGTGATGGACCGGTAGGTAGCACTCTTTTCATTTGACCAGAATTACCAAACCAGTACCTCAGTATGGTGAATGGAGCCACAAAGGTATAGGAAGTGCTTTCCTTTGGACAACACATTAAACTAAGGTCCTGACTACTTGGTCATTAGTGGAGGACATTAATGGGGCGGAGCGGTGGCTCTGTGGCTAAGGATCTGTGTCTGTGGCTAGAAGGTTCAAATCCCGCAGCCGGCAGAGGAATCCTACTCCGTTGGGCTCCTGAGCAAGGCCCTTAACCCCAACTGCTCCAGGGGCGCCGTACAATGGCTGACCCTGCGCTCTGACCCCAGGCTCTCTCCCTGTCTGTGTGTCTCATGGAGAGCAAGCTGGGGTATGCGAACTGATAATTCCTAATGCAAGAAATTGTAAAGGGTTAATAAAGTGATGTTATTATTATTAAAAACCTCATGACACTGTTGGACAGAGATATTACCGTGGTGTGCTGTAATAATGTACACTTATATAGCACTTTTCTGGACACTCCACTCAAAGTGCTTTACAGGTAATGGAGACTCCCCTCCACCACCACCAATGTGCAGCTCCCACCTGGATGATGCGGCGGCAGCCATAGTGCTCCAGAACGCTCACCACACATCAGCTATCAGTGGGGAGGAGAGCAGAGTAATGAAACCAATTCATAGAGGGTGATTATTAGGAGGCCATGATTGGTAAAGGCCAGGGAGAAACGTGGCCAGGACGCCAGGGTAACAACCCTACTCTTTTTGAGAAACACACTTGGATTTTTAATTACCTTGGTTTTACATCTCATCTGAAGGATGGCACATTTTTTACAGTATAGTGTCCCCATCACTATACTGGGGCATAAGGACCCACATGGACCGCAGGGTGAGTGCCCCCTAGTGGCCACACTAACACCTCTTCCAGCAGCAACCTTAGCTTTCCCAGGAGGTCTCCCATCCAGGTACTGACCAGGCTCACACCAGCTGAGCTTCAGAGGGTTGTCAGTTGTGAGGTGCAGAGTGATATGGCTGCCGGCCATATGAAAATCTGTGACATCCACAGTGCCCCACTTAGTTCAACTGGTAGAGTGATTTCTCACTTCTTCATCTGATTGTGAATCAGATCTGATGTTTAGCAAGGCTGTCAGCACATAATGGCAACTGTAAATCACCTAGCCTGGTGCATGAAGTGGATCTCCTATATGTAGATCACTCTGGAATGAAACGTGCTGTAGAAATGCAAGCAGTTATAATGTATTTAGATTGCAGAACATGTTTAGTCTATACTTGTAACTGATCTGCATTGGTACAAGAGTTGTAGAGCTTGGCCAAGGTGACTAACAAAAGACAATCACAAATTTCGGTGGTATAATTTGATTAATCTGCAGTAGTCTTCACTACGAAACAGGAATAGACATTTCTGCAATTCTTCTGTCTGGAGAATTTCCTCGTAAGTACTGTAGGCTTTTTTTGATCAAATGCATTAGCTTTCAGTTTTGATAATAAATTCAAATTAAAATGGTTACAATAATAACAATGCTTGAACCGTCAAAGAAGTTAAAGATTTTCCCAAGCTCGGCCAACTGTTTTTTAATGATTGTATGAAATAATTAACCTGCATATACCGTGAGCTTCCAATATCCAAAAAGTTTCTTTTTCTGGAAAACGACTTCAGTATTTATAGTATTAGCAGAAGAGATTCTGGCTTTCCTTTAAGTATTTGACAAAACATTAAATGACACATAAAGATGATCTCTTGTTACTTTACACAACATTGCTGCTCTTTTTATTGCAAAATGCCAAAATGGGTTTAAAAAATATTTTAAGGTTGGAGATCTTTGGAGGTGTACATGCAGTTACTATTGGTTAAAACAACATTCACACCCTGCTAATAAACCTGAAAGCAAGACAACAATAGAATATCAACCCCGGGAAACACTTGTCATTCTTTGTGCATCATTTACCAGAAGAGCTAACAAGGTCTTTCATGATGCTGTATTGCATCTCAGCCATTCAGTGGTTTTTCAGTGTTACCACAAGCACATGGGTCACATACTGATCACGATCTAAGAGCAGGATAAGAGAATCCTCTAAGACGCATCTCTTATCTGTACCTATGGAGACCCCACAATCTAAATAAGAGTTAGAAATGCTGCAAATAATAATAAATAAATTCTACTTATATTTGTTCAAAATATAGAGACTGAAGGAGTTTGGTCTGTTTGTCTTTCTTAATTATATCTGACTTTTAAATATACATTGTTGGGTGTACTGTATAGCTTGTATATGTCCAATGTGGCTGTATATTTCTTTAATATTCACCAGTTTTTTCCACACAGAACAAAATGCATTGTCCTTATTTTATTTTTTTATTTTCATTGTCATGGTTGTAATTATAACAGGAAGTGATTTTTATCACTTCAAATTGTAGTACAGCAAAAGGCTTCAAAGGACATTAGACATAAAGGACATAACTCCCTATGTCTCTTCTTGCTTACAGTTATACTGATAGAAATGGAATTGGTCTGGCGTTTTCATTTTGAAGGGGAACAGATTGACATGCTGGTAAATGTTTTTGCTGTGTGTACAAGCCTTATGACTCATTGCTGAGACTGTTCAAGATCACCAAAAGTTTAAGTTCCATGTGGAAAAGCTCTGCGTTGTGTTGTAAGTGAGAATTTAGTAATGACCATTTCAAAATGGTGTCTTTTTTATTTAAAGGAAGTGTTAAATGCTCTGTGGGGGAAGGGGGAGCCAAAAACAGACAGGAAACTATTGTAATGCGGTCTCTGTCTTTTATTAAACTAATCTGAAACCAGTTAAAGAAGTGACACTGCATTAGTGGAGAGCATGCTCTCTGCACTCACTCTTACAGTACCTCATCTGCCAGTGAGATCAGATTATAGGTGATGTGAAATCACTCCCTGTTAACTTCTGTGAACCTGACAGAGACTTGTGCATAACGAAGTGTGGACTTCAGATAGAGTGAGACGTCGTAAACAATAAAAGTTTAGTGAAATGAAGACTAAAACAACTAGAAAAACATCCTTGTGCTGTTGCTGTTCTTGTTTGATTTTTGAACTGAAAGTTTGGATGGTTCAAAACAAAAAAATATTTTTTAAGAATGCACTTCTTACTTCACTACTAAAATTTAGCAGATTCATTTTTTAAATTGGTTGCTGTTTATGGAATTTGATATATGTTTTTTAATCATTTAGTGGAAGACTAAATGATTAGTAATGATTGGCCTTCATTATTTGACACCTGGTTGAAGTGAATGCCACTTGGTAACTAATGCCACAGATAAAACCTAAAAGATAATGTTTTTTTTATCGGTGGGAGCTAATGTTAAGTGTAAGTCTATATTTTAGGCTTAGAAAGGGTTATGAACAAGAAGGCAACTAGGCCAATAGTTCAATTGGTTTACCAGTAACTTGATTTTTTACCAACTTCACAAAGCAAGTGTTTTAGAAGTCCCAGCCAGTAAGTTTCTCCTGCACTATAATTTGTTTTATGCATCCTTAACTGTTACTTATGGATTACTTCCCCCATCCTGCAAAAAAAATCTATTATTATTATTATTATTATTTGTAAACCCCATCTCTTCAGTCTTTGATACGTATTTGTGCTCTTTTATGATTTTATAAAAAATAATTTGTAAATTAATCTGAAAATACTGATGAGTTAGTACTAAGATAAACCACCCTCTATTAAAATTTCTATACTTTGCTTTTAAGCAGCTTTTACAAAGGATCATAAGATTTCTGCTATTCTTTGCAAAGCTGAATATATTAGTCAAATTTAACCATTCTGTGGAAATCACAATTATTCAACTTAGTCAAAACTCAGTCAGAGTTTCCATCCAGACAGCTTAGTGTTTTAGTTGTCGTTGGTGAAGCCTGCTGTTGCTCCCACAGCAGTAGCCGTTAAAATGCTATCTCATCAGTTTGTCTTGTAGATTACCATTCAGCCCAGCCAATCACAGGGCCTGACTCACTGTGCTGTGTAAAGGTTCTCTTTGTCACCATACAGACAGGGCTCTTTGTCTAGGGCCATTATCTCAGTGACCTCAACCTTGTCTGGGTTAATTTATTATTGTTTGTTTTTTTCCTTTCTTTTCAAAAATTGCCTACACCTTTTCGTTGTGAATAGGCAGCAGGCCAGGGAATGCAATGAAAACCTGAAGCATACAGCATTTTCAAAACAGCCAGCCAAGATGAATGGACCTGAATGAAGGGCATTCACTTGCTGCCTCACATTGGATCCTGGGTACAGTTTCAGCTTAGGCCGCCTACTGTGTGGAGTTTACATGTTTTCACCATATTTGTGCCTCTGGCACTCTGGTTTTCTAAAAAAAATCCCAAAATACGCTGTCTAGATTAATTGGTGTCTGTAAATTGTCCTCTGTTTGCACCTGTATGTGTGCCTATTGTCTGACAGATGAGGCTTCCGTTCACTGCAACCTGGTATTGGACTAGACATTTATTGAAAATAGATGGAACTGAATGTATTACTTAATAAAATACAAGCTAGTAATTGCTGTGGTGTCAAATATAACAGGTCTAAAATCGATACTCTTCACCGGCTATTTGTATTATATTTACTATTGACTATTTGTAAAACAGGAATAAGAAAAAAAGGACAGAAGAAATATAGATTAGCCAAATAAATGAACTGAAAATGTTGAAAGCTAATAAGCAGTACATGATCTAGCGCATTTACTGTATCCCAAACCTTGTGTCTGCTGATCCAGTTCTATACAACATGCAAGTTATACTTTAATTGACAACAGATGAAGATATTATTTATCACAATTGATAAATACAAGTACAGAATGCTGGAGAGGGTAATATTCTTCACCGTAATCAATATATTCACTTATCATTACATCCTTGAACAGAAAATGTTTCCACAGGTTTGTCTGCCATCACATTTATAGAACAGTGCCCTCATTATGTCAGTGATGCATTGAGAGTCACTTGTGCCTGTTTGCTGGTACAACAGACATGAGTAATCCAAGGATCAAAGTAAAGGAAAGTATTAATACTGTCTTCAGTTTCTCTGTGTTGTTTCCAACCTAATTACTACAGTAAGACAAACAAATGTTAGGAGAAATCAACATGTTTAATATACAAGTACCCACAAATACACCCACACACTTCTCCTCAGCTGGTTTCCAACTAAAATGAGAATACAATGGGCTGTCATTATTTATAGACAACGTCCTTATTAATGTACAGTATTTACAAAAGTTGTATGTTATTCAAGAGGAAATGGACATCTGCCAGTGGACACAGAACCTAGCAGTCTTTCCACTGTGCTGTTAAGAGAGCTGTATTGCTTGTGGTCCTTGTAAAAAGCTGTTCTGCCAGGGAGGCAGATTCTTAGAATTCTCCAGGAAAGATTTCCAGTTCATGGCCTATCAAAAACTGTTCAGTGCTTTTTAACTTATCAAACACATAACTTTGCAAAACAGATTCTATGAATACTAAATTACATATCATCAATCAAGCGTAACCTTACTTATCCTACAATATCCATTCATTCTTCCAGTGGTAATCTACAAGACAAACTGATGAGATAGCATTTGAACTGGTACTGTGGGCGCAACAGCAGACTTTCACCTACAAAAACTAAAACACCATTCCACAGAATGGACAAAAATTTGAGAAATACGTTGAGCTTTGCAAACGAATACCAGAAATCTTATGATCCTTCATAAAAGCTGCTTAAAAGCAAAGTATAGCAATTTTAATAGAGGGTCGCTTATCTTAGTACTTACATTTTCTAATTGCTTCATCCAATTCAGGATCACTGAGGAGCTGCAGCCTATCTGGGCAAGCAATGGTGGGATGACACAATAATAAAAAAAAGTTTTTTGTTCTGGGACTACTTAAGAAGATTTTTTTTTCCCTGAACTTGACACTCTGTTAATCCTAGAAATGGCTGCAGTGTGCTTTTCTGTTTTAACTGTCCTGCTCTTTAATAACTGAACACTTTAAAATCTTAATTTGAATCATATTCTGTTAGCGAGTCTCTCATGTTGCTCCTGCTTTGACACTTTGATGTTGAATGAAAACAAAAACTCCCCCCAGAAACTGAAATGATTGTGATTCTGAAATTGAATACATGAGGCTCATGAAGATGTAAAACAATACTTTGCAGGCTTGAAGGTCTTAGTGGGTATCCAACCACCTGATAAGAAACAAAGACAGATTTCTCTGTGCATGTTTCGATACCTACTGTACATAGTACTCTTTGCATTACTTCCACAGAGGCACCAGCTCAGTCAAAGCCAAGCGTCAAGATGCTGTTTTGGACTGATAGGCCTAGTTCTTTAAACACACACAAGCACATCTCTACAACTTATTCAGACTTTTGCTCAATTTCATATTGAAGCTGATTTTTTTTCAACTAATGAGGAGAACGAGGAGACTGGGATATTAAGAATAGTTTTTTTGGGGGGAGGAGGATGTTATTCAGACTCCGAAGTCCACAGGATTTAGGTAATCAACATCCAAGCTTATTTGCATTTTTATTTCTTTGGAGACTTTTCAGGAGAATTCAGCTTAACTGCAGTGGTCAGTTACTCAACAAGAACTAACGTATAACACAGCGGAAGCATGGCACATGTTTTACACAAGTCTTTCACACCTGTGGTATAAATAAGAGCTTTTTTCCTGAGCATAATGCCATAATGTTCTTTTAATGATGCACGATGCCAAGGTCTCAGACATCGCTGTCTGAGTTCGCCTTTTTCTGTACATGATGTTGTTTGTCCTAGATTTTAAAGTTTTGCATCTCTTTTTATTTTCCTGGAAATGGAAAATACTGAAAGCTGGGGGTTCAATGACAGTTTTCAAGAATTTTTGAAAGCTGGCAGATTTTTTCATTATGAGATGGTAACTTATTGCTTACACTGTGTTAGAAAACCGAGAAGACCCAAACATAGATCGTCTGCGAGCTGGTGTTTCCTGAGAGCAGCCCTGGGTCTCCCTCTTCATTCCTTTTAAGGAGCACAGAATAGATACCCAGACACTTATCTCCAGATCTCTCCGGCTACTTGTTCAACCCATGTGACAGGAAGTGATTGACAGTGGCTGCCTGTGGCTTACTTCTTTAGCGTGTCAGAGGTTTTTAGAAACATTGAGGTGTCTGTGTGTGGGGGTGGGTGTTTCAGTAAGTCTGTGTGCATTGTGTGTGTGATCGTTTCATTGTTGCCATACTGTAAATAAAAATATTTTTTTATTAGCAAACGTTGTACATCTTTCAAGGTTTCTTTTTATAAAAAAACATATGTTCTTAGATTTTTTTTCTCAAAGTTAGAGAAATTCTAAAATGATATATTAGTTTAAGTGTCCTAAAACATCAGAATGCATAAACAGTGTTCCAAAACACTACTCGTTACTCATTACAGTGTTCCTAAACAATACTCATTGGAAGGGGATGCGGACATGTAACCACGTTAGGCCTTTTTAAAATGCATCAAAAACAGGATCAGTCTTAATTGTATATTGTATTAGCTTTCCAGGACAAGAGGGAATTTCCTATACTGTACATTTTCATTGCTCCCTTTTAAACGGTTAAACATCCTAGCCACAAATTTGGCTATTGGTCTGGGACGCAACATTTATGGTTAAAGCTTTAATTAACTGTTAAATATAAGCTTCACGGCTAACTTGTTTCAGAATTTGGAGAGTCCTTTGAAGGCTCAGAACCTGGCACAACTGAGAGTGTGTTCCATTGTGTGACAGGCATGGATGCAGTGGAAGTACTGTGAAGAGCCGTTTTACCCCAGTGAAGATGAGGAGTCTGAGCCGCCAGCCCCAGCTCTGCACGCTCAACAAGGTGGAACATTTAACAAAAGTATTTGATTTGCCGACTTCAGATAGACCAAACTTGAGCTACTGTGTTGATTCACAGAGCTCTTGCTTGCCAATGCTTTATCGCTTTAAAGAACTATGTGGTATGAGCATACTTTGTCTTGGCATGAAAATTATTGTTAAAAAAGTCTTATATAATACATTTTGCATTTTTACGTAGTTTATGCAATCGGACAAATACATTAACTGGCGAAACAAAGCTCAATCTTCTGTATTCATCCCCTAGGCAATGAGAGACACTTTGTCCCAGAGAAGGTCCTGGATCAAGCCTAGCCAAGTGAGTCACTGAAGAGGAGCACAGCCAAGCCTAACACAGGATCAGTGATGACACTCACTGCCACGGTGAGTAGTCCGTCATACTGACAACTTCCTCTGCGATCCGTTTCTCCAAGACATCTGTTGCTGTTCAGTCATTAAAGGTGAAATTTACTCTCTAACATCTATGACATAGAAAGTTATGGAAAAAATAATTAGAGCTAGAGGATCATCTTTATGGAAATAAGGTCCTAGATATCCAACGTAGGTTTAGATATGTCTTGCTTATCTAAAGATACTCTTATTTCGGATAGGTAGGCCTTGCTTAAAGAAGAGTCAGAGTTCTTTAAACATGCAACAACAGTAACAGGTGCACATCGAGTGTATGATAATCCTTTATAGATTTTTAGAGAGCTTTTGAAAAATTGCTCATAAAAGGTTAATTACAGAAAGAAGGCATTTGATGAAATGCATCTATTTATGTTGTGGATTGGTCCATTTCTAGATAGTCTAGGTAAATGTTAATACTCAAACTGGGGTGATGTAATTATAGGGGTACTACAGCAAATTGTTCTAAGGCCACTGCTGTTTCTTATTTCTATTACAGATCTAGATTCTGTTGTAGCTAGTGAACTAAGCAGCAAACAAATTAAAAATAAGATTAAACTGATGACTAGGCAAACACCTGGCAGATGATACTGAATGTAGACAAGTGCAGGGTGTTGTATGTGCATAGTACAAACGTAATGTATATATACAAAATGAGAGCTGAGTTTGTAAGGACTGCTTACGGAAAAGATTTACGTATTGTGAGCACATCATTTACGTTTTACGGATGTGTGAAGGATGAGTGAAAGGAATAAAAAAGGAAAACAGTATATTAGGAAATGCAGTTAAATTTATGTCAATGGATATTGTGTTTAAATTGTAAAAATGTAAAATTGTAAACGTTTTAGAAAAAGGTATAATTTAGAAGGTCACTTATGAAGAAGACGTGGTTAAGATGACACATTATATACATTTTCTAGACATTGTGGGAAAGAAATAAAAAGGCAAACAAGGTAAGGTAAGGCTGTGTACTGTAGTAATAAATGAAGAATTTAAATCAAAGGACACAGTGGTACAGTGGAGAGCACTGCATGCCTTGCAGAGCTGTGGCCCTGGGTTCAGTTCCGAGGGTGCTGTCTGTCGGGAGTTTGTCCGTTCTCCCTGTGTTTCTGTGAGTTTTCTCCAGGTTCTCTGCTTTCGTTCTGCATTCCGAAAACACACCGCGTGTGTGTGTTTGTGTCTGTGTGTGCCCTGCAATGGACTGGTGTCCTATCCAGGATGTATCCTGTCCCTTTCCTTGCTGGGATAGGTTCTGGCTCCCCCGGATAAAGGACTTAGAAAACAGAGGGATGTGATGTTATAGTTGTGCAGTTTGTTTGTAAGACCTCATTTAGAATACCGTGTACAATCTGGGTCATCAGATTACAAGAACGAAAATGCTGCTCTGTAAGCAGTCCAGAGAAGAGCAACCACATACATTCTAGGGGCTGAGGGAGTGTCCTACACTGACAGGCTGAAGGAACTGATCCTTTTTAGTTTCAAGGGACTTTGAGGGAACCTGATCCAAGTATTCAAACGCATTGACAAATTCATTCAGTGTTCTGTGTCAGGATACATAATGAACACAAGTGGAAACTGTTTGGAAGTACAAACATCCACCAACTTATAAATATAATTCATGGCATGAAAAGTGATCGTAAGGTGGAAAGTTGTCAATTGAAAATATAATTCCCATTACATAACCAAGCCCCTGACTGGTTCCCAAGTCCCACAAAAAAATGTATCTAAATATTTTTTAGAAAAAATATAGTCATATAAAAAAGAAAATTAACACGTGTATGTGGTAATCATGACCTGTTTAGCTATACTTAGAAAAGTCTTTAATTGGCAGCTGATGTGCTTTCATTGTACAATATGAATTGTTATTGTAATATACAGTATAAACATTAGAATTTAAGAATAGTTTTCTTTAATAAAACCATAAATACTGAACATAAAATCATGAAGAAAGGCCTACAAAGCTCTTCCTGTATTGGATCCCTTCCCTCTGAACTTATTTCCACCAACATGTTTCAGCCATTTTAACCTGTCTTTCTGCAATACAGTGGTACAAATACTGGAGGCAGCCAAGTTCATTGCTGTGCAGATGTCTTTTGATCCCTGGCCGTCTGCAGTTCTTTTAATTACTTCCAGTTTAGTCAACAGTGTTTTTGATTTTCTTCCTTTTGTCGCTTTTGTCACACAAAAGAAATCTTTTCACTTTTTGGGTCCATGATGATCACAGATAGCTTAATAGATCAGATTAATATCACGCACATTGTCAGGAGAGGAGATCACAGGAACACAACAAACCACATGAACAAAGTGGGAGAGCTTTGATACTGTAACATGCTGCTTTGGACCGAGTTTCTCAAGCTCTCTGTATTCTTCTGTGCGTCCGGTACTTACCAAGAAGAAACTTGCAAAGAAGTGGGATACTGCTCTATGGCAAAAATGTGTTTGTGTATGGAAAAATTATGGAACTCATATGGGTAAAAATTAACAGGCTTTCTTACAGTGAGAATCAAAACAAGTATGTAAGTTTAGTCTAGTCAAAACAACGAATGTACATTTAAAATTGAGAACAGGAGGCATTTCTTTATGCAAAGGTTTGTGGGTGAACAAGCCATGTTATTAAAACCATTAACTTGGCTTTTTTCAAGAAAGCGCTGGGTAAGATCCTTGTGTCAGTTAGCTTCTAACTGCCAAACAGGTTAGATGAGCTGAACGGCTTTCTCTTGTTCATAATCTTTCTGCATAAAATCTCTTCCAAATCTCTCCTGGCTTAACTTTGCACAGTAATTATGATCGTTTTCTAATTGGGCTTTTCTGGTCTTGGTGTCTATTATAGGTTTAAATCTTGCAGTGTAGCCTTTTCAGTTTTGCTGTCGCAGTCTTCTCTGAACTGTGGCTTTTGATGCCTTCACCTCTGCCCTTTGGAGATTGCTGGTGATTTCACTGCCACTGTATGTTAGTGTTTCGTGTTTTCCAAGACAGCTTGAACCATTTCTCTGACATCAGCTGTACTCTAGATGTTTTTTTTTATGGCTAACCCAGGCATGGTTGATTGGTAATTATATCTGTGGTTTCATTCTTCATCATTATATTCAATTTTTTTTTATGGTGGTACGTTTAGTTTCTGTGCTGTGGCTAAAGAAATTTCCTGCATTTAAAAGAAAATAATTTTGTTTTCATTTTGACTTTCAACACTGTCAAAGCCAAGCAAGCCAATAGGATTTCCCCCATACAGTGGGGTCCCCAATGTTAACAAATGCATTTTCGTTCAATTGGGATTAATGTAGAAAATCAGTACTACATATTGGTTGTTAACAGATCAGTCTTTTCTTCCATGCAGCAGTATGTGTCTTTTTTGTGTTTCTGTCTTCGTGTTGAATATATTTGTCTATATACTGCTCTCTGCATCAGTGGAGCTACATTGAATTGTCAAGTCAGCACCAACCTATCCTTGCAAGGTGGGATTATGCCCTCCACCAGTTCACAAAGCTAAAGCAATGTCTATAAGCAGACATAAAAACATATCATGAAGTACTTCAAGTAGGTAGCTGTGTCAGCATGCGTAGGCTGTAGTATGCTTTATATTATATGCAGTATGCATAAAACATATCAGGTCAGGTCATACCAAAGAAAATGCAGCATTTCACTAGTAAAATCTTTCTTATGGCCCGCTGGAGTGCACAATAACAAATTATAATTTTAATTTAACAATACCTATTTATATGGTGTTTGCGTATCACTTTGTTTTTGAGGTTACGAGGTAATAGTCTATGAATCAGTAAGCATCATTGTTCATAGAAAGAATGTTATATGGGGGGTATATTTCTCTGATTGCTTTAGCTTCATACTTCAGGATCTTGCATGTGTAGCCTGATCTTAGTAGAATTTAAGAGATTAGCTAGACTGGACCTTGTTGGTCCAGGTACCCCCTGTTTGTAGCATTTCACTTACAACTCAGTATGCCTCAGATACATCAGTGCATTCACCTTACTACAGTGTGGTTGTTGGATTACAGCGGATTTCATCATTTGTTTTATTTTCAGAAATTATTTTTGCCACAAAAAAAATAAGAATAACAGTTTGGTAAGAAAAGAATTTGACAGTCCTTGGATTTAGATTTAGATGAAGGCCAAGCTTTAGAACCTAACCAGTAAAATTGGCCGCCTTGAGTACAGTACTCTAAATCTTGTTTAATGATGGAAAATCCGTGACTTAGCTCATGCTAGTATAGTTGTATAAATGCCATACTATTCCTTCTCACACATCCACAAGCTAATAAAGTAAAATAAATCCTGCTTTAGACACAAATTTGCATTACTGTGTAAGACAAATGTTGAGTTGCTGCAGGAAGAGGTGTTGGTGGACATGTATGTGACAATGTTCCCTCTAGAAAAGCAATTCCAAACCAGTGACAGCTCCAGTATGATGACGGGGGGCACTGTGCGATAAGAATCAATGAGACATTAAGTCTGTCTACTTGGTCAGTGTAGGAGTGCCCTGGCAAAATTCCACTTTGAGCTCATCACAGTTGAGCCTCCCTAAATTTTCTCCTTAATTTAATTGGGGAAGTAATCTGTAATTCCGTGGGGGATAAGTGAATCCGTCTCATATAAATTGCTGTACAAATGTAAACACTTATTATTTATTAAAATGTATGAGGAATATCAATGAGTTATGTCAGTGAGAGCTACATTGATTTTACAGCAGAAATAACAGCATTCACACCTGTTATTAAATTCTGATTTCCAAGATATTTCCAAAATTAATATTACATTTTTTATTTCAGGCATGTCAGCAGCAGTAAGAATCACTCATATAATGATGTTCATTTGATTTTTTTTATTTCTTTTTATGTAGGCATCTTTTTCAAGGTTATTTTCAATCAGGACAATGCCCATGCTCAGCTGAAGATGTGAAGTACCTGACGATATTAAATCCAGGACTAAATCGCACTCCCTTTCATGTTCTCCACTTTTGATAGTTGAACCTAAATTGACACTCAGGGAACCTCAGGGCTTTTTGTATTTATTTTTTTAAATAAAAGATCACGTTCTGTTTAAAAAAAACTTTGAAAAAAGTTCATAATGGAGGACCAGTCTGTCTACAAGACAAACCACATTGTTAATTGCACTGACAGCAGCTATTTCCAGCATCAGCAGCAGAGCTCCATGGCCTCAATGAACCACAGTTATGGGGCGTCTACCATGGAGCCACTGCAGTCTTCCCCGGTCTCTCCCCAGTTCCCTCACGACTCCCGAGATGGTTCTGCCGTGTCTGTAAAGGGTTTTCCAGGAATGGTGGAGGTTTCCAAAGCTGCCGGCTCCTGGCCCGGATCTGCCAATCATCATCGAAACAGTATGGGGGGTGGCCCTGCCATGTGGGGCTCGCCCACACAAGGGGAGCCTCCAGACATTGGAGACGGCAGTAATGGCAGTGGGTACCAGTACAACACCGCAGCACAGACAAGCACCGATGGGCAGCCAAAAGTCACCAGCAGCGTCTTGCAGAAGCTGGATTCATTTACCCAGGTCTTTGCCAACCAAAACCTGCGGATTCACCAAGGCAATGCCGGTAACGGAAGTGCCAACAGCATGGCTCAGCACAGGCAAGTGGGCGTCTCCCCTCTAGCCAGCACCACCACGGACAGCACCCTTCGCCAGCTGCTTTCCCATAAACCCCCTGGTCAGGAGTCCCAGCAGGTGACCTTGCCACAACAGCAGCAGCCGCAGCCTTCCCAGCAGCGATACCAACTGGAGCAGCAGCAGGTACAGAGGAGCTTCGACCAGGCACAGCCCAAACAGCAGCACGTCCAGGAGCTCCAGCAGCAACACCAACAGCAGCAGCAGCTCTTTTTCGAGTACCAGCAGCAGCAATTACAGCAACAACAGCAACAGCAAAGAGTGGCTCATCTGCAGATTCAGCAAGCCCTGCAGCAGCGTCAGCAGATACAGAGCCTGCAGTCCCAGCAGCAGCAGCTAATGCAGCAACAGCAGCAAGTGCAGCAGCAAAACCAGTTCTACCTGCAGCCACAAGCACAGCAACAGACGCAGCTCACAGCGCATGCACTTGTCCTGCAGCAGCTGCAGCAGCAGCAACAGCACCAGCGCAGCACTTATTACCACCAGCACTCTCATCCAGCCATGCATCAGGCGCAGCAGCAAATGCAACCTCCTGCTGCCATACCCCTGTATAATCAGAACCGGAAAGCCATGCAGCAGCAGCAGCAGCAGCAGCAGCAGCAGCAGCAGCAGCAGCAGCAGCACCACTCCTATTCCCAGCCAGAGCAGGTTCACTCCATCCAGAACCTCCAGCTCTCCTCCGGGACCCAGTACTATTTCCAGGAGCAGCAGGACCAGTACAGACAGCTCTACCAGCCCAATCTCCAGATGCAGCAGCAGGTCCAGTCACAGGAGGATATGGGCCTCCAGTCACCACCAAAACAGTATCTTCCCGAGCCGGGCTGCCACCTCCTGAGCACAAGCCAGCACACTCCTGGGGACCCTAGCTCTGCAGTCCAAGGGGTCCCCAACACGAGGGCAGACAGTCTGGTGTGCCAAGAGCCCCATCCCCCCATGGTCATGTCCTGCGCCCCCCACCAGCAGAATCAGAGGCAAGTTCGCGAAGCCATCCCAACCATCCAGCTGGTGAACAGCAAAGGAGGGGCCCATCGGCAGCTCCACTCTCCCACTGCCATGTGGACACAGGTACAGTAGGTGGTGAAAATTCAGCTCTTCTCAGGTCTAAGATACGGGCTTATAGAGCTACGTCAGCCATATTCCATTGCTCTTCAGTCAGGTACAAAGCTGGATGGGATGTAATAGTGTCTATAACTTTATTCATGATCTACGTCTGTTTAATGCTATAGTAATAAGGATGGAATCTGGCGAAGGAGTCAGTGTTATAGATTTTACCTTTACCATCTTATATAACTTTATTCCCAGCACAAATCTGATTTTGTAATGATCCTGATTACTGGTGATAAAACTAATTCTTAATGATTAGTCTTTGGATGGCCTACTTGTACTCAACTCTTCTTTTATTATCTTCCTTAGGGGTCATTGTCAAACTTCAAGGTAGAGACTGCATCCCCAGATCACAGGTACAAATCTGCAGTTCTTTATTCAGGGCTACAGGGAACAGTCGTGTCTCTTATTTGGAAACAAAAATGAAATCTAAAAAAGGGTTACATGACACAGTTTGGTAACAGATGTTCATTTACACTTGTTCTTGTGAAATCAGTATTGTTTGTGACATTTTTAGCCACAGAACAGTATCATTCCACTAAGTAGGGACAGAACGATATATGTAGAGATAAGAGCTATGAGATAAACAGTATCAGTTGACCCTGAGTGATGTATAGTGGAGTATGGAGTCAGTAATGCAGAGATGTATCTACTGTCTATCTGTGAAATATACAATGCCCTGTCAAAGTATTCACCCATCTAGTGATGGCCCATTTTGCTGTATTATAAAAGATGTACACACAATTTTTCAGTTAATCTTTTTGTATTAAATTTGAATTCTCCAACTGAACTCTTTTATGGGTGAAAGAAGTTAAATGCCAGTCAAAACCGCAAAGAAAAAAACAATTGCTAAAATAAATTGATTGCATAAATATTGGTTCCTGTGCTATGGCAAACCTAAATTGGTTCAGGTGCTCAAAATTACCATATTGAGCCCCACCATTAGTCGAGTGGCCTCTGTGTGCTGTAATAGTGGTTCACATGATTTCAGAATACAGTAAGTACAGCTACTGTATCTCTGTAATGTGCCTCAGCCAGGTAACTGCTTTTCAGCCATGAAGGAGCACAAGGAGCACTGAACCTCCATTGTCCAGGACCAAGATTATTGTACTCTATGAGTTAGTTAGGGAAATTAAAATACAATTTGAATTGCCAGGTTCAGAATTGTAAGCAGACCTAATATAATGATTTATAAGTTTATTTTGTCAATCAGAATTATTGCTGCTCCAGTACTATGCTAAAAGAAGGCCTTTTCTGTTTAACAGAAAGAAGCTTAATTGCATCAGAATAAAGAGTGAAGATCATTATAAAGGCATTTGGAAGGATATTTTCAATACAAATTACAGTCTTTAGTAATAAAAAGTACAAATTAACTTTTGTGCTGTAAGGAGACTCAGACATAGGAGAATGAGGACGTACAGTATAAACAGAGCCTTGCTAAAAAAGTATTCAGACCCTTGCTAAAAACTTGCTAAAATTACAAACCGATGCATACACATTTTTTTCTGAATTTAGATTTTTATTCAAAACCTGAATGTTCAAACTGAAGACTTCTATGGGTATGAAAAATTCCAGTAAATGTAGGGAGAATAGCTGAAATATGTTGATTGTATAAGCATTTAGGCCCATTGACCCAATGTCTGGTGAAAGAACCTACAGATCCTCAGCATCAGGTCTTTTTGTCGAAGCCTTTACTAACTTTGCACACCAACTTGGACCTGGAGCTGTTTTTGCCAATTATTACTGGTAGATTTGCTCATGCTCTCCCAAGTTAGTGATGGATCGGTTATGGGCTGCAGCTGTGTCATTCTACAACTTCTCAGTAAGATTCAAGTCTGTTTTTGCACTAGAAGTAACATTTTGCACTTTGACCAGAAATTTCAATTTTTTTCTCTTCTGACCACAAAACACTTTTTGCCACACGTTTGCCAAAATTGTACCATTCTGTCTCCTCCTTATTATGATGTTTAATATATATTTGTAGTTGATGCCTGGGCACTTTTAATTTAAATGTCCTCTTTTCCTGGCTTTGTGGCTAGGAGTTACTTACGAGACGGTGTCATTGTGAAGTGTTTCTGAGCCACTGGCATGCTGCTGTGGAGGATCTCCAACTGAGTGCTCAGTTGCAGTTTGTGTGTGTTCACAGTGCCCTGACTAACACTCCTCTGCTGGAGAGGGAAGACACAAAAAACAGGCTCCTGTGTTCGATCTGCCAGAAGGAGTTTAAAAGTCTCCCGGCCCTCAATGGACACATGCGCTCCCATGGTGGAATGAGGGCACTACCTGGTCCAAAACAGGTGAGGAGGAGGCTTGTCATGGTGTATAGTTCAGACCTCCCACTGCTTTGTTTTGGGCCATCAGCAGTTTTCATTGTTTGCAATTACTTTTGTCTCCATTGTTCCCTTATTCCCAGGTGCTTTTTGCTTGCTTCGGGCTCTTTTTGTGTACCAAGGAACCACAAACTGGAAGTTACACTTAACAAAAATACCCGAACTTGAATGAATCATTGCATAATAACAGTGAAATGAAAATCTAGCTGCTTTTCATCAGCTCTGGATAGGAAACAACCACATGTTAAACTAAACAATGAAGTTGTGATGTTATAGAAGACAATGTGCTTTTAAGTTACATTATTTCAACAATGTACTGCCTTGCTTTGGTGAAAGGCCCTTTTTTAAGTGTTAATACTATTGTAGCCAGAGAAGCTGAAACTAGAGGTGGAAACTATCTTACAGTTTATCTTGAAGTAGTCTTCTCATCCTTAGTGAAAAATAGTTGTATTTTATTCAGTTTTAAGCTCTCAGGAAAGACAGTACAAATTCCAGCCTCTTGCCTGCTATCCAAGAGTTCAGTCTGTGGTTCAGCGGGTGTACAGCATTTGTAATGGTGCTTCGTGCTTTGTGCTTTTTGTCTGACTTCGGTTTATGTGCTTTGAAGTGCTGTTTAATAATATAGTAAATGCATGTAATGCATGTAATGCATTCCTTGAACACATAGCCTGACATTGTCACTTCCGTGATAATCTTGGCAGGAAAGTGCATTTTATCACTGAGGAATCTGTGTAACTTATATGAGGATTTATGCTTGTGTGGTGTGTGTGTGTATAATACATTAATATATGATATGTACTGGGACTGTAAATGTTTATATACAGTATATACACACATTAATGTCGTAACTCTCAACTGGAAAATCAACACTTCCTCTTAATAAATAATGTGTATTAATCTAATGTCTAATGTGACATCCCAAAGAACATTTGACCTAACATATTTAGGGATCTGTTTGGTATGTTAAAGGATGACAATTGTGGGACATAATATCAGATGTCATGTGCATATTTTTGCATTTGTTCCTTAAAAATGTTATCTATAACCATTTTGTCATTGTAGCCCTTGCTGTTGTTAGAAATTTTAATATTTAAAACTTAAATACTTTAGAAATTTTACATCAAAATTACATCTAAAAATGACAATTTTACGTGTAAACTTAATTGTTTCCATGAAAAACTGCCTCACACCCCCACATCCTGGAAATGTCATTTAGTGGTTCTCTGAAATCTCTTAAAATGTGATATCATGAAGATTAAGTAAGTGAGACGATGGGAGGAAGCTTCAAGCTCTGACACACTTGCTTTGAAGACTGGTGTAAAATGTTAATTCTTTCCACATTCAAAAAATATACCAACCATTAAAATCCAACAGAAAAAAGGCATTTAGTGAATTTACCATTTATTAACCTGGTTTTATTGATTTTTAGTGGTAATTTTGTATACTTTTAAATAATGACTATTGGTGTATTTATTATTTTTATTAGCAGTGTATACTTAGCTTGCACAACCTACTGAGTCACTTAAACAGGAAATACAAGATGAACTGCTAAGGGATATTAAGCCCTCATAAATTCATAAAATAAAAAAAGAATCTTCATAGCAACATCTTTAAGATTCGTTGGCTTCAAACACTTAATCTGTATGTTACCAGGTACAGTAAAAGTAATGTTAATAAACCAGAATTATAGTGAATCATTCGACCTCAAACGCTCAGGAAGACCGAGTTGTTGTCAAGAGTTTTCTGCACGCGTCCCCTCTGCCTCCTCTCTGTCCAGAGGTCTTACAGCCTGTGTCCTTGTCTGTGTGCAGGAAGAAGGGGACACCCAGCTGCCCAAAGAGGTGGAGCCCCTGCTTCCCATCATCATGCCTGTCTCTGTGCCTGTAAAGCTTCCCCTGGCAGCGCCAAGCCCAGACCTCTCTCCCACTCCCTGCTGCCCCCCTGACAGCGAAGCAGCCACTCTCGTCAGCCCGACCAGCGAACCTCCACAGCCCCTGCAGCAGCAGCAGCAGCAGCAGCGTCTACTGCCTGGCTCTGGAGCGGCCCATCCCAGCCCCGTCCCCTCTGTGAGTGCGGCCATGACCTGCCACTGCTTGCTCGCTCGGCCTGTTCAGTGCCCTAAGCCTCACCCGCCTTCCTCCGCCTTTCTGTGTGAGCGTCACCTCTCTGCCTAAGACGCGCTTCGGTCCTGTTGAGACGTTGTTCAAAAACGTGCCTCACAAGCCCGTTTGGGGCTTATAAAAATACCATGGTTAATAAATCGATTGATTTGCCATATAGAGGGCTGGAACTGAGTGTAGAGAATCTGGACAGCTGAATAATGTGTCTGTATCTTGCCATATTTTATTTTGTGAGTTTAACTCTGCTGATAATTACGTTTGTGCAGCAGGTAGTAAGTTGTTTTTGATTTTGCATGTTGGCTGGTCATAAACTCGCTTGGTGGTTCTGTACTGTACCTGCAGTTGTGGTAAACAAGTTGACTTTGAAAATTAGTGTGTTCATTGTACAAAACTGGATTTTACTGTTTTCCAGGACCCAATCCGCCGTGCCCAGAAGGCGGAGAAGCTGGCGGGCAGCGGGGTGAGGGGAGGGCAGCAGGACAAGAAGAAGTACCGCCACCGTCCCGAGCCCCTCATCATCCCTTCGCCCTGTGGGGGCCTGTCCGGCGGGGGCGCCATACTGTTCCAGAGCCAGCTGCGCTCCCCGAGAATCCTGGGGGATCCCCCCCCGTACACGCCCCCTCCCATGCTGAGTCCGGTCCGCCAAGGCTCGGGGCTCTTCAGCAGCGTAAACAGCGGGTACCTGCACGCAGGCGGGCAGCCTACACCCATAACCCCCCGGGTGCTGCTCTGCAGAGCCAGTGAGTAGGCCAACCTTCCGTTCACCTACTCCTTTCTTCACACAGCTCCAGACAGACACGGACCTTGTGTTCACACGTGCCTGTTGAATTAGCAAGCAACAGGCTGCAAAAAAGTAGTCTCACTTTTCTTGCCACAGCTTAAAGAGCAAGTAGTGTGTCTACAGAATGCCTTCTCCTGTATAGATCCACTTATTTAACGCCTGTGAACAGCAAATGTTCATATGTATTGTCCATTTTAAGGAAACAGATCTTATTTCATGCAGTTTTTTTTTCTTCCAGTTTGTGTTGCCTTTTGGGTGATTAGTTAAGTGACTAATTTACACTTTAATATGATTGGTTTATAGTAAACTGGTACACACCACACTAACAGATGATCTGTTGTTGAAAAACCTGATTTGCACAAATTGCTTTCAAATGTATGAGGATAAATCCACTGGATATTTTCCCCTGTTTCAGCCCACCTTTTTTGTAGCAGATCTGAAGATATCTTTTGCATATAGAAAATACAGAAAAATGAAACTTACTGCTGTTTTATACAGAAAAAAATTCAATCACCGTGGCTAATTTCTGGGCTTAAATAAAAAGTTGGAAAAGAAGTAAAATGTAAAAAACATTTGATTGATTAAGCATTTTAATCAATTAATGGTATAATACTGAAACATCTAAATATTAGAATCCTCAGTCTCCTATTCAGTAATTCAGTTTACCATCAAAAGCATCAGTCGTTTCTGATTAGTCAGTATCTGTGCGTGTGTTTATTTATAACCCAGCCAGAAACCCTTTTATAATATTCCTTCTGTTTATGTGATGACTGAAAACAGGTAGCAAAAGTTCGTAAATGACTTTGGTAATATTAATCCAATCGATGCAGGGTTAAGACTCAGAGCAGTCAGACCTGGAGGTGAAATGAATGTGTTCTTCTGCCCCGGTGGTCAGTGTTAACTTACAGTGCTGTGTCCTGGCTGGCAGGTAGTGTGGACGGCAGTGCAGTGGCAGTGACCCCTGGTTCAGGAGAGCAGCCTGTGGATGTGAAGCCGTAAGTACCAAGCCCAAGTATCAAGCCCATGTTGCACCCTCCCTTGACCAAGCGAACGATATCGACATCATTGATTCAGACATCACTGTTCCAAGCTTTTAAAACAATTCATCACAGCTGAAGAAGGCTCCACAGTCAAAACTCTGGGTCTCTTTTCTTTTCAGCATGGAATAAACCTTTACCTGTTCCTTTGAAGCCTACGCATGCCGACGCAGCTGCCTACTTGAACTTATTTATTAAAATGGTTGTTTTCCAACTATATGAAAAATGGTCTGGGTTTAGATGAAGGTACCGTGATAAAACTGAGTTTATTGACCAATTGCAGACGGATCAACATTGGCCCACGGTTCCAGGCTGTGATTCCTGAGCTGAGGAGACATTCCAGGGTGGAGCGAGACCTGCACAAAGCCAGCCTGGTGTGGACCCCCGAGCCAGACCTGGACTCTCCAGGCGCTCAGCAGAAAGGTACCCTCTCCGTAACTCTCATGCACACTATGTCTTCATATTGGGTGCCAGTCATATAACTATGACACGAGAGGGACATTTTTTTCCCTGGTAAAAAATCGCAGACATTAACCACTCCTGGGGTATTATCCTTATAAAGCAATAATATATATATTTCCTTGGCAGACACCTATGTCGATGGTGATTCATCCTTTTTTGCTTAGAAAGTTTTGCATCAAGTTCTTGTACAAGACCAAATGGTTTCCAGATATGATTGAAAATTAGGTTTATTTGTTATTCGATTTTTGTCACTTTGTGCATGTGAATCAGCATTTGCAGAAGTCTTTAACAAAGTTTTTTTTTTCCTTGCTTCTCATTCTTTCTCTTGCTCCCTCTCTGTCCACCTCAATTTTTCTATCTGTCCTCCTGTGCCTGCATCTCCCGGCAGTGGACAATCTTGTTAAAATGGCCTGTTCCAGTGTGCTGCCTGGAGGGGGAACCAACTCTGAATATGCTTTGCACTGTTTGTTTGAGAGCAGAGGAAACATCATGGTGAGGACCTGGAAAGACAGACACACCACAGAGACCCGCAGGGGAATAACACACAGAACATCATGGTGTAAACTGTGTTGTCTTAACTGTAGACTGTGGTCTTCTGTTTTTTATATTGCGCAAACATGAGATAGCAAAGTTTTTCTTCCCTTAAATCCCTTATTGATAGCGCACTGTATATACAGTAAATTATGTAAAAAAAATACAGCAATCAAAATTTATGTCTCAGTTTTCTTGTTTCATGCATTTTCTACATTGTTCTCAGTTCTAAAGCTCTTACTTTTAGGGAAAACACTTCCATCAGTAGATCTGCATATAGTCATCCTTCATTGTTACAAACCCTTGCTGAATTATTTAGAGTTTATACTGACTTACTGTACAGTATGTGTTACCTTTCTTGGTACCAATACCAAAATTTGATAATAATGTAAATAATTTACTTCAAGTAACTGGGGCAAGATACTTTTGGAGAGTTATTATTCTTCTAGGTAAAGAAATTAACAGATAAAAAATTATGGGCATTGGATTGATCTATCATTGTATTGAACGTTCCTAGTCAAAAGCGTGGAGTGTCTTGAAAATTCCCAGAATTCTGTCTTTGGTACAAACAGCTGAGCATCCAAACGGCTTCCCTTCAGCCTTCTATTATGATTCAATGACTGCTTATAACGGAGAATAAATTATTTAGTTATTTTAGTCATAAAAATAGCACCGTTGCCCTATAACAGCTCAGTGTTGTGTTTTTAACCAATACATTTGATTTATAGAGAAATTTTATTTGTATACTGTACTATACTTAAGAATATGAATACAAACAATGCTACATGTGTATATAATGTCAGTTACAGCTCACTGAAATAGTATGTACTATTTTATATTCTCGAATATTGAATGCTTTATTAAATTTGATGTTAAAGTACATATTGACCCTTACCAGCGGAGGCAAAATGTTCATCTTTTATTCCTTGTCTCTATTTCTCAGGCTACACTGGAAAAACTGCTCATGCTGAGACCTTTGAGACCAAAATCCCATCCTCTTGCTGATTACCATTATGCCGGTAGGTCATTGCCCTCCTTTTTTCTGCTGCTTAGCAGGAGTGTGGGGCTTAAATGTTGAAAAGTGGTTCTCAATGAAGCTCCTTCTTTATGGTAATAACCTCACCTTAAATAATTCTAAAGTGAGTTTCATCATCATGTCAACAAACAGTGTTGGAGTTACCCTGTGTGAATGGTTACTTTTTTAAAATAAGAAATTGGAGAACTTGCTTTTAAGAGGTAATGCTTTAGGGCAGCACAGTGATTAGCATTGCACTGGGGCCCTGGGATCCTCTGTTTAGAGTTTGTACAGTATGTTCTCCCTGTGTAAGCATCACTGTTCCTCTGTGTGCTCCAGTTTCCTGCCCCAGTCCTGGTAGGTTAGTTGGCTTCTGGGAAAACTGGCTTGGTATGAGTGTGTATGTGTGGGCCCTGAGACAACCAGGTATCCCATCCAGGATGTATCTTGCCTTGTGTCTATTGCTTGCCGGGATAGACTCCCAAGTCCCCAGTGACCCTGTAATAATAGATAGATAGAAGGTAATGTTTTACTCTACGTACTAACTATATATACACTGCATAGATATCTGTAATTGATGTAATGGATGATTAAAAGATTATTTTCTTATTAAATTTAAAAGTTCAGACGTATGAACGATCGAGATATGAGTATCCATACATACGAACAGCATCTTAACTGGTTCCCATAAGAAATAGTACAAATTTCACAGGGCAAAATAGCACATACACCCAGAATATAACAACAGAATTGAGCCTCACTTCTCAGTATTACAAGGGGGTGTGGCTCAAGGACACTGGGTATAGTCAGTCACTCGGTCAGTGGCTCTGTGATTCAGTTCACGTTAACCTCCAACATTTCTCTATCATGTTGTGGTTTTTTTTTTAGTGTTAGTAGCTCGTAACAATGCCTGAGAAAAAGAAAAGTGACAATGACATTCCAAAGAAGGATTCCAATTCTAAAGAAGGAAGGGGGCCATAAGCTTTGAAGTGAAAGTAGACATCACAAAAAGGCATGAAAACGGTGAATCTCCATCACCCATTAGCACTTCTCTTGGCCTCAGTCGTTCATTATTGGAACAACATTTACTTGTTCCAAAATTCCAGAAGTTCCACACCAATCCAGTTAACCACAATGACTGAGAAAGGAAGTGGTGTATTGAGAAAATAGAGCAAGTGTTAATCAAGTGAGTGGAGAATCAGACCCAAAGGCACATTCCTCTTATTCAACAGAAAACTACTGTATAAACCTGCATGAACATTAAAAAGTACTTGGATTTGGAGATGAAGCACTACTGTTCCAAGCAAGTCGTTGGTGGTTTATGTGTTATACCTTAGCTTGCTGTGTAGCCACTGTTTTAGGTTAAAAAGGCTTTATTTGTAAGCTTAGGTACTCAGTTACAGGAGACGTTGTAGCTCAGACTGCAAGGGCGTCTAGCTCCTGACTGGAAGGTCCCGGGTTCAATGTAGCTTGCTCTAATTCCTTCCAGACGGCTCCCAGGTGACCACACCACGTCCACCTCCAGCGTCGGATGGTCGAGAAAAATGGTGGCCTTGCCCCCCATTCCCCCCATGGGCCTTTATGTCCTGAAAAGGGACCTACCTACCTGCTCAGTTACTGCTAATTGCATTATTTCTTATGGCAGCAATTGTTTTGACTTGGGAGCAACTTGAGTTATGAATGGGACTTTGGAAGATAATGCTTACATAAGGACCTTGTAACTGTAATAGATTGGGTTTTTTTAATGTAACTTTTCACTAGCCTGTACACATACATAGAAACCTCCAAGACCTCTAATGTTGAAGCCACCTCTCTTTTTATGATAAATTTGGTTATTGTTCCTTGCAACTTTGCACAAATGGGAACTGAAATCCATTTCTGTTGTTTTTTTTGTCCCACCTCAGGATCTGATAAATGGTCAGTTCTGGAGAAGAAGCAACTGAACAAAGCCTTAGCTGTGCACAACAAGGATTTCTTTTATGTACAGAAAATGGTAAATTAATGTCTTCATTTTTATATTTATTATTGGTGATACTGGACCTGTCGTTATTGTTGCTCATGTTTTTGTTTCAATCGTTTCATATCACCGTTATCGTCCTTAAGCACAGACGTTTCTTTTGGTAGTTTACGGCATTTATAGAGGTGAGTGAAATGGATTTTGAAATCTTTGTACCTTTCTTGTATTTTTATTGTTATTTTAACTCGGTTTTAAAGGAGCAGCTCAACAATAAGTGAACTGACTTTTTCATTCCTTGCCCTTTGATCTCAGAATTCATATCATAATAATCTACAGCTCTTGTTTGTGGCTGGAAGTGTGATTATTGGGTGGTAGCAGTGCACACAGAAAGCATACAAACACCCAAGTTTGGCTGGCTTGTAACATCCATATTTCAATGCAGGCAGATAGTGTGTAGTATTCTAGGTGTTCGTATTGTAGTTTACATTTGGGGGTGATCCAAGAGCTGATCTGTGCAAAATTGCTTCATGGAAGTTGTTGTTTTATTAATGAGGTGACTACTGTACAGTAGGGAAATGATAACATAAGAAGAACTTAAGAAAGGTTAGAAAGGAGATGAGGGCGTTCGACCCATCTAGCTCTTTTGGCAGTTAGTAGCAAGTTAATCCAAGCATCTCATCTATTAATTCATTGAAAGAAACCAGGATATCGCCTTCAACAACATAGCCAAGTAGCTTGTTTCAAACTCCCACAGCCCTCTGGGTAAGGAAATGCCTCCTGTCCTCAGTTTTAATTGCACTTCCACGCAGTTTAGACTTGTGTCCTCTGATTTGTATTGCCCTGTGCGTTCTGAAGAAATCCACTGGGTTGACTTTTTTGATCCCTTTGATGATTTTGAATCCTCCTGTAAGGTTCCCCCACAGTCTTCTCTGTTCAAGACTAAAAAGGTGCTGTTCCTTCAGCCAGTCAGTGCAGGATATTCCCCTGAATCCCAGAATGTATGAGGTTACTCATTGGTGCACTGATTCCAGAGCTGTATTGTCTTTTCTATAACATGATGGTGACCAAAATTGTACACAATGTTCTAAATGAGGTCTTACTGGTACCTTATACAGTTTTAACATGCTTTAAACTATACGTATGTCTTAGCACTTTGTTTTCTTTTTCAATTGCTCCTTCACATTGTCCAGAGGCTGTAAAAGATGTGTGAATATAAACACCTTTAAGTAATAAGTCTTAAAGATTTAGGATCAAATATAGAACTCTTATATGAGAAGCTGTTAGATAATACATTGTGCAATCACATTCTCAATTAAGGAAAGAATTTTTATCACCCTTTTTCTGTATCTTTTTCTCCTGGGCTTATTTCACCTCTCTTGGCTGTAGATAACTCACAATTTAAGTAGGTAATTAATGGAAGTTCCATATTTCTGGGAGAACATACAGCACTAATTCCATTGCCTTCTGTTCGTTGTATCACATACAAGTGAAGTTGTCCACACAAATGAAATTGTGTGTGCGCACCAATCGTTGTAGGTGGGTGTATGCGTTGGAGTGTAGCAGAGTGAGGGGGTGTTAAATTGCACTTCCAGTATGTCTTTCTCTCTTTGCCACAGACACAGGATGACAAACATATACAGGGAAACAATACAAAAATCATTTGCAGTACTCAAGGAGCACGTTTGTTGGATGAGTAATAAAATAACAGAAGGAAGATGATGACAGAATTGATGTGCTGATTGACAGTAAAAAAATAAAATAATGTGATGGAGCTAAAAAAAAGAATATTTTAAATGATTAGTTGCTAGAATTATGTCAGTGTGAATGTGCTGGTCTGGAAGAAAGCAAGCTGCAGTCTCTGACTTGACCTCAGTCTTGGAAGACACAAAAACAAGTTCTTACAGCAGGATTGTGGGAAGGCCTCTGAGGATACTGTACTACTAGATCACTTACAAGGTCCTGCAGTTCAGGGCTGTAGTTCTTTCCACATGCTAATTCTAGGTGCTAGTCTTGAAACACTGATTTAACTATTTCCAGGAGTTCTCAAAGACAGGGGCACAGTTGTAAGAACCAGTTATCTGGGCAATCACATGTCAAATGACATTTAACGTCCGCTGTTCAGAGTGCTACTAACAAGAAAAATACACTTTATATAATGGGAAGCACAGAGCTTGTAGAACTTTCCTATGAACAAAATAGAGTTTACAGTCAATTTCTTGTTTTTTATGTTCTAACAATGTTCTAACATTTATATGTAAGATCAAAATATTAATATGAAGCAAAGTTATATAAATTCAGCTTTTATTTTCCTAGCAGATATTAAGAAAATGCACAGTTTTATATAAAATATTCCTTTTGGAAGCCAAAGTGTACTAACATTTTGTACTCTTCTAACATTAATAATTAAGAGTAGAAAGGCAAGTATCAACATTTTATTAAAATCGCAATATTATGTAAATTTTACAAAGGAAATTATACATTACATTTTGGTAACAAAACTAGAGAGTTGCTGCATCTGCATTGTGAGTTAAATTGCACAGAATGACATGGAGGTTAATTCACACTGGTGAAAAGAAAGAAGCTTTTTAAGCTGCGCTACACTAAACAGGTGGTTTGGTACAGCTGCGTTGCTCCCATCACAAATTACTCTGGTCAGCTGATCTTTAACGCTCCTTTTGCTGATTTGCAGGCTAAATGTGTCATTAGAGACGTATATTTCCTATCGTCTTGGCAGCCTCTTTGCCTTGAACCTGTCACCACTTGCTGTTAAGCATAAGCAGAATCAAAAGACGTAGAGTGAGTTTTTGGAGAGGGCGTTGTTCTCAGTAAATTAGGTAGGGTGCTTTTAAATTCTTATCTGCTTGCGTTTTTTGTTTTTTTGCTTTTCTGAACGCTTCAAACATTAGTTTACTGTTTTGGTGTGTTTACCCATACAAAGTCTTAACTATAATATGGTTCAACAAGGAAATATTGAAAGATAAACATGCCTTATTGTATTTACAAACTTATTATAATTTTGTACTGTTTCCTTTTAAGCTTAGTGTGTTCATCACCATACACACTTAGTGCACCCTTGTTTTTAATAAACGCATTGTGTAAAAATTGATCCCTGTCAAAAAGCACGTGCTTGCCGCTGTTTCTCATTGCTGTAGAAATTGCAGGACGCTTCATCTGTTGCTAGTTACAGTACATCTCTCAATCACGCAGAAACACACCTTCAGCTTCTTCTGACATTCAGCTCTGTCCTAAAAGAAGTCTCATTCAGTTTGTAGCTCTGACCCTTTGTCCTTGTTTTGCTGCTGAATCTGAAATAGCTATAGTTTCTGCACTTTGGTGCTTCCTTTTACTGCTTCCTTGACTGGCTGTTTTACTGTCACGGTACTGATACAAGAAACCTGGGGTAGATCTAGCTCCTTAAGTAAAACGAAGTGCTTTATGAAGTCTTCACAGGCCTATCAAACCGTTTAGACCATCTTGTTCTCAGCCTAAATTTGTTTTAACTTTGGCAGAAATTTGCATTTTATGCCTCTGGCATGCAGTTGTCATGCTAACGAGCTTAGAAATATTTTTTCAGAGTTCTTTTTGCTAATTATCTTCGCATGGCAAATGTGAGCCTAACAAGAATCAGTATCTTAACAGCAAAGTGGTACATGTAGTCAGTCATGAAAACTGATACTATAAAATTAATTAAATAATCGTAAAAGCATACATTTCTTTTTTAAAGTATAAGAAAGAATCTGCTCCATTATTTAGCTACAGTGCATATTGAAAGTCTTCACGTCTCCATTTCCAAAATAACACATTTGATGGCCTAACAAATCAAAACCCATTAAATCAGAATTTATTCCACCTTTATTTACACATTGTAACACACAACACACTCCATGTGAAACACAAATGTTCAAACTTAATTGTTACAAACATACAAATTAAATTCAGATTGAATGTTACAATTTTTCAAAGGCTGAACTGACAAAGTGTTTTTGTCAAATGCAAATAGTTATATAGGAACTGTTGAAATAGCTAGGTAGATTGATACAATTTACAGTGGTTAAATTTGCCTCCACAATGAAACACATTCATTTAGAGAGCTGCAGAAATGACAGAATAGATTTCATTCTAGAATAAATTTCTGGTCCTACAAATTATAAACGTATAAACTAGTTTTCACAGCCTATTTTCCTTTTGCAGTTCATTGCAGCTAGACCTTTCTCTCAGCAGTGACTATTATTAGCCATTGAAATGAACTTTTGCTGCCATATATTTAAATCACATTATTTGAATCTGTTGACTTTACACAGGAAAAAAAGGTTTTTGTTGGCAAAGAAAAACATACATTTCTTTAGCAAATGTACGGGGTGTGTTATGGACTGCATGTAAGCTTAAGGTGCTCTGTTGTAGGTGAAGACTAAAACAGTGGCACAGTGTGTTGAATACTATTACACCTGGAAGAAAAGGCTGCGACTGGGCAAGAAGAACAGATCCCGCCTGACTAACCAGGAGAGTGAAGACATGGCAAGTGTCTCTCCACCTTTTTACCCTGCAGACACAGAAAAGCCAGTATGTGCAGCTCATTGTCAGCATCTTTCGCATGTGTGAGGGTATCTGTGTTTCTGTTTGAGTTACTCAGGCATTGAAAGCAGTCATCTGCCTGCTTAGACATTATGAAAAAGCAGATCCGGAGAGTAACACATTTGTTTAGTTGTAAAGCCTAAAAAAAGTATCTTATGAAATATAAAGAGTTGTTTGGGCTGTGCTGTGTGTTTGTGTTTTACGTTAAACTTTATCATTACAAAAGAATTCTCGATGGGATAATGGAGCAGCTAGTTGGAAATTACATACAATGTCATTTTGAGTTTAGTGTACAGCGTGAGCCATCTCATGTTGACAAGGAGACCTCTGAGATTTAGAGACAGCATTGTTGGTGTATAGCTGCTCAAAAGTAAAACTTTTTTATAACCAGAAGGAAAAATAACTTTCTGTTTAGAAACATAATGAAAAATAGAATAGGGTTTAGAAATGCAGTGGTAACCAAGACCGCTCTAAGCATGAGAAAGTGTTATCCCTTATTGTGCTTAGGGGTCAAGTGGGGGTATATCTGCCTAGTTCTGCACTTTTTTGTCCCAGTCACAAAAGGTCTGGAGTACATGTTAATTTCATGAAACAAAACATTTGGTAAAGAGGGGTACAATGGCACAGTGGTTAATATTGCTGCCGTGCAGTGCAGGGACCCTGGGTTCAATTCCTGGGGTGCTGTCTGTGTGGAGTTTGTATGTTTTCTTCATTTCTGAAAACTGATGGGTTAATTAGCTTCTGGGAAAATTGGCCCAGGTGTGAGGGTGTGTGTCTTTATGTCAGTACGTGCCATCCTGTATTGTACAAAGGAGCGGTTAGAAAATGGATGGATGGCTGGAAAATGTTCAGGAGTTTAGTGTGATCGTAACGTAAGAGCACCATGTCGTACTTGTCCTCAGGCAAGCGGAGAAGATGGAGAGCTGGAGTCGGAAGAGTTGGAGGAGGAAAAGAAGTCCAGCAGAGAGGAAGAGCCTGAAGTGCCACAGTCTCCTGACCAGGAAATCCCACTCGATGAACTGGCAGAAGCTGATCAAATGTCTGCTTTGCCCAATGCAACCTTTGTCTGTGAGGTACCTAACTGTGGATCTGTGAGTACAGCCCTATATTCTCTTCTCTCCAGCTTCGTACAGCCCTGTTGTGTGTACAGTAATGATCATGAAAGTAAGAGGTGACCATGGATTTCTGACTGGATGAAAGGTACTGGGGCGACGGCCTGGATGTACCAGACATTTTTAATCATCCCTTAACAAAAATAAAGTAAATAAAGTAAACCCAGTACACCCAATGGGTATCTCCCTCACTTTTTAAAATGAAAATGAAAGCAGAAAACAGACTATAACATTTTCTTACAGTTTATAACATATGCAAAAAGACAACAAAGCTGAGCAGTAATCCCCACATTTTCAACAACAGCTAATGCAAAACAGTTTAATATCTAAACTGGCAGGATATTAAAAAAGTAGCAGGTTCTTTTTTGCAGCCTCATACCTTTATCAGCAAGAGATCTGAACATGCATGTTAAAAGATCAATCTCCCACAACATTAGCACATGGTTTCAGTAACTGGGCAGCCAGGGTGCTATAACTCCTGCTTTATAGGCTACACAGTTCTGCTCAGTGACACGTAGTTCACTGTTCATTTAAGCAAAGTAACACCTATAAACACATATTTAATTGATACTCAGCCCAACATCCTGTTTTAACCCGTTCCTGAATGTAAAACTGGTGCATCATCGTACTTACTGACTCAGATCACTAAGCCTCTATCAAAAGGTCATCTGAGTCACATCTGAAAAGTAACCTTCTATCCAGATGCATGACTTGTTTCCTGATATGTTGGCCTTGAGTAACATATACAGTATATTATATAATAGTTTATTATAAAGATACATTCTGTTATCCCAAAAAAGTATATCTGTAACCATAAAAAGCAATATCCATTTTTAACACATCTTTTAATTAATATACAGATAATGAGATGCTTTTAGGTCTGTCTGTAATAAACTACATAATTACAGTGCTTCATTGTTTGCTAAAATACTTTCAAACTAAATAACATTCATTAAACTGTTATACTGTACATGAATGTTTTGCAGCAACACTTGTCCAAGATGAGCTAGTTGTTAACAGCTCTTGGCTGTCAACATAATTACCTGCAGTGATGTAGTGGTGAACACAGTACAGCATAGATATCTACAGTACTAGCTGAGTCTTGTTGTTGCACTTACATGGATGATGTACTACATATCATGAATGGATGATGTAGTATCACCTGTGTACCAGTCATTATAACCTACATTGAAATATGGGATCTACACTAAAAGGCTTTTTAAAAGGGCTAACATGCATCTACTTACATTATTGAAGGACTTCCTCCTGAATTGTTGCATTGTGCATACACTAAGTTGTATGCATAGTTTAGACAGTCTTATACAAAAATGTAGTGCAGTGAATTCAGTGAACTGCAGAACACACATATTGAGCAGATCTGTGTATATAACTCATTTTGAAGCCAGCTCCACACTTCTTTGTATAACACATCTAAGGTTTTGGATACAACTGTATATAACCAGTTGTTTGTGCTTTCTTGCCTTGGCGTTTCTCCTGCAGATGTTCAATTCTAGACAGGCTCTGAATGGCCATGCACGGATCCACAGCAACACAAACCAGGCCCACAGGCCTGCGCCTGGTGGCAAACCGAAATCGATGTCTCAGTCGGGTCACGGCTCGGTCAAGAGCTCCCCGGCTCACAGCACCACTAGCGGAGACACAGATCCCACTCTCATCTTCCCCTGTAAGGAGTGTGGAAAGTAAGACACTCACTTCCTTCTTAAACTCCCTCATCAAGCCGTCTGAATGAAATTGTTTGGCGTTAGAAATGTTGGAAGTGTTTTGCTGATTTGTCGATAAGATGTTTCAGGAAAAATAGTCATTGGATTTTTTTTTCCTTTCTGTTGTACTGAGCAGATACTGTAGATCAAGCTCTTTACACTGTATTGAGAGCACTTACCAGGTGCGTCAACTACCCAGAAGTGAGCAGCTGTGTTTTACAAGCCTGTGTTGTTTTCCACATTCTTTTCCCTTTGTAGGGTGTTTTTCAAAATCAAAAGCCGCAATGCCCACATGAAGACCCACCGGCAGCAGGAGGACCCTGACCGGAGGAAGCCACAGCGGGCGCCCCTGGGGCTCGACTTGGAGCCACCCCACCGTGGGGCCAAAGCCTGTGTGCCCATGGGCCCCACCCCGCTGCCCTTCGACCACATGAGCATGGTGAAGCGGCTGGGGGCCGAGGAGGAGGAGGAGGAGGAGGAGGAAGAGGAGGAGGCGGGGGAGGCCCTGATCAGCCCTCACCTGCTGCTGATGGGGGAGCCGGGGGAGTATCTGCCCGAGCAGCAGGACGAGCTGTGACTGGGGTGGGCGTCCGGGATGGCAAAGGGGACCTCAGCGTCCTCATGCGCATGATGGCAGCTGACGGACTTCACACTTCACCTCCTCCCAGACTGCTGCTCTCGCCCAGCAGCCACCCAACTACACAGATTTTGCCTTCACGTCTGATCGACCCTGGAAAACGGGCTGAACAGGGCCCTTTTTCGCACACCTCTGGGAAGAGGTGGAGAGCAGTGTCACCTGCCTTCACTTTTGTTATTTTTTGTATTTTAAAGTTTTTCTTGAGTTCATTTTGAAGGCATAGTTAAGGAAAACAGTGACTACACAGCAGTAAGATACATCCCTTGTTCCTCTTTGTTTATCCAAATTCTTCTGTGGGAGAAAAATCCCCAGGCTCAGTGAAACTGGGCTCCGTAGAGCAAAGAACTCAGCCCTAAACCCATATCTTCTCAGGTATGATTTGCTGTAATGTGGGTGATTGAAAGGAAGAGAAAGTGAGGGCTCAAATTATCTAAAAAAACTCCGGTTGAGAAGCCCCATTTTCCAAGCAAATTAGTTGCCCTAATTAAATATTGACTAACAGCAAATCATTATATAATTGTGTTTCTAACAATGATTCTGAAAAGTATGTATTGCCGTGTAACAGAGAAAACCATCCTGGATGGACTAAGCCAATTGCATGGTCAATGAGTTTCCTCATACATGAGGAAAACTCATGTGTATGAGGGTGTGTATTTATAACACTGCTTACCGTGGAGTGAATGGTTTTCCAGGTTTTCCTGGGGACACCTGGGTTTTTCAATTGCAGTTTGAAAACCATTGCTGTAATAATCTCAGGACCATGTGCTCAGTATTCTGTGTTCTGTTTTCGCTCACATTCATGCTGGGGAGTAGCTTTTAGAGCAAAAAAAATGTTCTTGGCATTTTTACAGTGTATAATAAATAGTTTCTGTTCTTTCTTTGTTATTAATCGGTTACTCTTACACAACAGTAATTCTTTATAAAGTTAACTTCATTCTGGAAGCAGGAATTCTCAGAAATAATTTCATTTTATTCCACTGCAGAAAACATCTACCACAGTATTGGAAATGTTTTTTTTCAGGAGTTCATTTTACAACCCCCACAATTCTTATATTAGTAATACTTTTTCCATTAAAAGGGTCAATTAAATTCAATATGAACTTTATTAAATAAAGTTATTTATTCTCCATATTAGCTCTTCATCCTTTCTATATGAACTGCTATGATAACAGTGTTTGGTCACACTATAAAAAATTAAATCTTTTACACAGCAAGCCTCTTTGAACATAATGAAAATCCCTCTAGAACAGAAGTGCCAAGACAGATGACTGTAAGCAGAGAAGTGCTATATTTGAGGTCAGGGCTTGAGAAACATTTGATTAGGTTGCAGATCAAAGTAAATCACCAGGTGTCTTCACATTTATTAATTTGTATTAATGTCATTGCCAGGTTACAGTTGAAGTTGGCTGGCACGGTGATAAAAAATAAAAGTAAGAAAAAGGGAAGTCCAACCCATTTTAATAAGTAACATAAAATTATGTTGTTCCTTAACATAAAGACCTGCAGCAATTTTCTCAGGATGATCTTATATCTTGCACTCAGATAGGGGTCTGGCCTTGGTATTTGTAAATATAGTAATGGAACTGGAAGCTATTTCATATTTTTTCAATGGTTTACAACATTTTGAAGTTTTATTCATTATATGTTAATTTCTTACTTTACATTTTTAGGTTTTAATTTAAGATTGCCAAACAAACAGTTCCTGAGATGCTGTAGATTCTGTGGTTGCCCAACTTAAAACACAAAAACATGCTTTGGTTTCCATGCAAGCTTTCAAAGCTCTTTAATACTAAATGCTAAATCTTTTGTTCAAAAGCAACGTGCAATGCTTAATGAATTTGTAAATGTAGAGCTGTCAGTAGTCACTGTAGGGGGAGATCAGTAAAATCATTTCTGGTTGTGCTCTAGATTGAACTGCCCGATTGGGTGCCATTATGGTAGTTTAAATTTCAGCTCTGCTTTGCCTCTTGCTGGTGTGGTGCCGTCCTAAAATTATGGGCCAATCTCAGGGGAGCATTCTTATACATAACTTCAATTTCTCAAAACATTTATTGTATCCTAACACCTGTGCATGTAACCATAGCACAAAACATTCTGAACAGTCTGTCCTATTCTTAACAGACTACAGGAAACAAAAAGGATTTTTGCTGCCTTATATGGACTAAAACAAATGCCAATCACTTGTAGTAAGAACAGTTAATATGCAGCTCATAATAAACGCTTCACAGTTTTTAAGCCTTTAAAGTTGATCACCAGTTATAGAAATGGAATTGTGGCTTTTCAGTTAGGCATAGTGACTTCCATATGAATTCCAAATATGTATTCACTGCATGTAAAGGATTACGAATCAGACTGGTTTCCTTATCAACAAAACATCCATTATTGATTCCATTCTTCCAAAGCTACTAACAAGGCAAAAGAAAATATAAAAATGATTCTTTTGGTTTTTAGCCTCTCTAAAACCTGTCGGTCTTCACTATTTACACTGTCTTTTCAAAATAGAATAATACTGTATAATAATGAAATTGAGAGGTACAGTACGTGCATCTAATATATAATTGATCTTCTGGATTAGAAAACAATAAATGCCTGAACAATGTTTGTTGGTTTACCAAGTTTGAATACAACATTCCCAGGTTGTATTTCTAAGCCATGAGTGAGTATAATAGACTCAGTAACCTTAATATGCAGTTTTTATATTTTGATCTTAATTTAAAATAATTGATAAGTGTTTCTGTACATGCTGGGGTTTTATAAAGTTTGCATTCCCAGAGTGCTCCCATCCCTACAGGGTGATGTGGAGGTCTGTGAGGTCTTTCGTTCATTGGAAGTTATTTCAACAAATATAGCCAGTCATAAATGTGACAATCAATTGTGAGCACTTAACTACAAGCATAGGTGTTTTTCCAATGCTGTTTATGGATGTATCATTTTCAGTATTTTTGGGTGGCTTTGGACTTCAGTAAATTCATAGATAAAGTTGAAATCAACTTCAGCATGAGAAACTACTCATATTTTTCAGTATTTGAATGCTTTTGATGAGTGTTACACCTGTGGTGCACTACAGCATCTCTCCTATAACCTTAAGTTAACATTAAAGACGAGTAGTGCAAATACATTTTAATTTGGTTCAATAGTGGTAAAGGAAAAAAAACAGATGGCAACATCTCGTTTTCCCACCAAATGGCACTTGGCACTATCGCGGTTGTTCCTGAAGTAGTACTTGTAGCAGTCAGCCTGTGAGTATATTCAGGTTCCTAGAAATTGCGACTATTAAACCCTTATATTTTTTCAGGGACTGTTGAATGTTTTTTTTTTTATTTTGTTCTTTATATAATTCTGTCATATGCCATTGTTCCTTTAAAAAGGACAGTTAGCTTTAATTTTTAAAACTTGTCCTGGTATACGGTTCTGAAGCAAAAAAAAAGTGTAAATAGTTTTATATATAAAACTATATTTTTTAAGTCGACAAATAATATGTTTTATTTACAGAGTTGTATTTAACACCAAGATTGTTTTTATTGTGGGAAGGGTGTAAATATTTTAAATGTTCAATCTGGATCTTGTTCTTAAAATGCAGAATGTAATTTGTTTAGGTAATGCTTACTTGATTGTGGAGTTTATTTTCCCTTTTGTACCTTCTGAAATGTAATGTTCTTTTAAGGTACTGTTTATTATATTTCAAACACAAGTTCATGCCTTTCTATTTATTAAAAGCTTGTACAGCGCAAAGCTTGCACTTCTACATGGTCTGTTTTTTAATGACTCGTTTGACCAGTTATATTGTCTAGCTGTTACACGATTATTAGTTATCCAATAATCATTTTGTCAGATAACAAATATTAGAGGATTCTCCTGTTTTTTCTAAGAGGTTTAATCCAAACGGGATTACATGGCTACATTCTGCGGTTACCAAAATATGTGACTTTGTAAACAGTATCCTGAATTGTGCATTTTGTGGACAAGGAAGGAAATAAGTCACAAAGATGTGGCTAAATTCCCAGCAGCAGTACCACTTGAGTGACTTGCCTAATTTCAGGAATTTAAATAAGCTTCATGAATGGACACCATCTTAACAAACGTTACTACATTCACAGACGGGGGAATTATCAAGTTCTTCAGTACCAGCTTTACACATTTTCTCTGAAAAGCAGACTTGAGGACCCCTTAAGTCTGGTGATGGAGAAAAGGAAAAGTAATTGATCATGGGTTTATTACTACATAGAAACTATTTCATTGTGTGTGCATCAACTGATAGCCATGGTGTTTGTGTCTTAATGATCTAACTGGAATTAAGAAGATAAGAAAGGGGACAAATGAGAAAAGGACATTTTTTGTGAGCCTGGTCAGTACCTGAATGGGAGACCTCCTGGGAAAAACTAAGGTTGCTGCTGGAAGAGGTGTTAGTGGGGCAAGCAGGGCTGTGTGGGTCTTAATACACCAGTATAGTGACGGGGACACTACTGTAAACAGGCACGTCCTTCGGATGAGATGTAAAACCGAGGTCCTGACTCTCTCTGGTCATTAAAAATCCCAGGGTGTTTCTTGAAAAGAGTAGGGGTGTAACCCTGGCATCCTGGCCACATTTCCCATTGGCCCTTACCAATCATGGCCTCCTAATAATCCCCATCTATGAATTGGCTTCATTACTCTGCTCTCCTCCCCACTGTTAGCTGATGTGTGGTGAGTGTACTGGTGCACTATGGCTGCCGTCGCATCATCCAGGTGGGGCTGCACATTGGTGGTGGAGGGGAGTTCCCATTACCTGTAAAGCACTTTGACTGGAGTGTCCAGGAAAGTGCTATATAAGTATAAGCAATTATTATTAAGAATAAGCAATAGTTTTAAGTGGCTGCAGCAAAGCATCACAAATGATTACAAAGAGAGTCTGGGAAGCCCCTGTGGGTCAGAAGCTTCAAGCAGTTACTGCATTTATTGCTGAAATTAGGTCAAAGGGATGTGCAACCAAATAATGACATATATATTATTTAATTTAAAGTGATTGTGTGTTTTGGAGCTGACAGTCACTTAAAACCACTGGGTTGAGCATCATGGCCTCCTAATAATCCCCCTCTATGAACTGGCTTCATCACTCTGTTCTCAATAATAGCTGGTGTGTGGTGAGTGTACTGGTGCACTTTGGCTGCCGTCGCATCATCCAAGTTGAGCTGCACTTTGGTGATGATGGAGGGGAGTCCCCATTACCTGTAGAGTGCTTGAAGTAGAGTGTCCAGAAAAGCACTATATAAGTGTAAGCAATTATTATTATAATATTATTATTATTTTCCTTATTGGGCTTCTTACAGCTTCCAGATGATTCCCAAGGAACAGGTTGCAGAAACATCTAACTTTGAGCTTTTTGTTCAAGAGTATAATTTGCTTACTAATGTATGAAAATCATTGTAAATGAGCAAAGATGAAAACCTGACAAGAAAGGGATTTATTTTTCTACATTTAGCAGATGCTATTACCAAGACAGTATACATGTAATCACAATTATTGAAAACCAGTAATTATCTTCAGGGAATTGAAGTGAAAGTGATGAATGTTTTGCAAAGGAGATTACTGGTCACAATGAAAAGGAGACAACAGCAGATTAGGACAACTTCATTCAATTTGTATTGTCAGTGCAGTCAGGTTCTAAATGTTGTCGGTGCTCATGTTTTCTCAATGTTTTGTGGCTGTAATTCAATTATCCAGTTCACTTAGTTTTGATCCTGTCTTCATAGGATTGCAACACTTGTATGTTAACAAGTCCTGAGAAGTTAATTATGCCACTTTACTGGTATAATTGTCTACATTACAAATAGGTTTAAGTGGTCATCTTGAAATCACTGAATTCCTGAGAAATCACGAGAAGCTCCCTGTTGTGAATCAAGGCATTCAAATTAGTTTCTTTCTCTTGAGGTTTCATGTCGAATTTAGAATATAAGCTCATAAATGTATTATCAGTACTGGTTATCTTAGAGAATCTGAGAGAGGGGCAATGATACGATTTCCTTTTCCCTGACACAAAATGCGGATGCCTGAGCAAGTAGTACATTTCTGTAGCCATTATATACCGTATGCAGTAGTGAGCAACGGTTTCAGTTGGTCAGTCTGTAACAACTCTTAGTCCATTTAAGGCATTCAAATGTAAGGCTTCTTCAAGGCCACTCTACGGGATGACAGTTTACGTTGTCATTTATAAAAAAAAAATGCGGATGTGGCTGCAGTGTATTGAGAACTCGGAGATGATGAAGGGAAACGAGTCACAGACGCGCAGGCTTCCGCAAGACGCTTAAGGGAGACGCTGCCCCCTGGCGGCCCTCGGCGTCAACGCGACCGACGGAAGCGGTTTCTCTGTGAACCAGGAAGCAGAAAGGTTGCGCGTCGCTTAATGGCCCTGGCTGCTTCACGCTGCCTGGAAACATGGGGTCCGCGGCGTGTGTGACGAGGAGTCTCCGTACCTTGTTGAGGGTATTGCAGAGTACTCAGCAGGTATCCTTTTGGCAACGTGATCGGTGTTCACAGAGTTAATCTAGCTTCACCTGCAACTTTTCGAATCTGTTTTAAGGACCTGGACACTGCCATGCTTGGTGATTTCGTAGACCGTCATCCAAGGGCAATACCAGGAAAATGTACTGTACCTCCTGGTAGAGGAATTTCAAGGACGCTTTTAAGAAGAAAAGATTGAATTGACTAGAGCCGTATATGGTATATGCTTGGTTTCTTCGCTCGCGAACTAATTTCGTGGTGTTATTTTTCCTACAAAGGTATTTTAATTGTGTGAGATGAAACTTCCAATTTTACCTAACCTAAACGCTCCTTACTGTGTCCTTGAAATACGTGAAACTCTTGAGTAATTTCCCTTTCCTTTTTAATCGAGAGCTTTTAAAATATGTATATATTAAACGGGAGCATGAGTAGAGAATAAAATCTGCATTATTAGCTAATTTTTGTGATTTTTCGGTTCACCGATCACCCCAAACCTCAAATAATCCTTTCGATTTACTGTCGTTCGGTCATAATCGTAATAGTAGCAATTGTATAATTTTGCCTTAACTTACTTTTTTGTTTTCATTTGAATCTTAATTATTTTCAGGAATCGCGAATATTAGGGTTTGGCCATTGCAGAAGTATTGGATGGAGAATAAATGACCTCTTGTGGTAAGCACACTTCATTTGAGAAGCTGCATTAAACATTCAAACAAGCAAAGAGCTGTGTTCTTGCCAGGTGTGTCTGTACATTAAGGTAGAAATCTTGTTTTATTTGTTGAAGCAAAATGGATATTTGGGAATGGTCAATTCTGTGATTAAATTAGAATTACTTGTGTGTAAATGGGTAATTGGGTAATATCCCAACTTGCTCTCCATGAGACACACAGACAGGGAGAGAAGCTTGGGGTCAAAGCGCAGGGTCACCTTATGCAATATTTGCAATTAAATATTAAGTCTTGACCCAAAGTTAATGTTAGTAAATATTTAAAGGATGTAAACATTGCAGATAAAAAATGATGCCATGTATGTATATTTATTTGTGTAGTTATAAAATGGGGAAAGAAAAGCATTTGGTGTTTTGTACTTGTTTCGGTTGCTTTTTTATAGGAACGTAAACCTTGTGTGGGTTGTTTCTGTGATTGTAAAGTTGCGCCCTTTGAAGAGACAGGCTTTTTGATGCTGTATTGCTGTATTGTCTTTCAAAACTGCAGTTTCTGAGCTCATCTTGATATCACTCACATTGTACAAAGCCTTACCTCAATGGAGACCAAGCTTGTGTGTTTTGGGGTTGTGTTTGACTCATCATTTACAAGTTTTACATGATTCAAATTTATAAGTACTATTTATTTTCTTCCTTTTTTAATGTGTGATGTGACCTGATCACGTGGGAGACATTTAGCAGGGGAAAGATTTTATTACTGTCCACATTTAGTCTCTCCCTAGTTTCTGAAAGCATCTTGCATCGGAGGTGGAAATGTTAATTCTCTTCTTTTTTTTTCCCCATCAAGCAGCACCAAACTGCCTTCATTAACCTTAACAGCTGCTCTGCACACAGGGTCGCCTTGCTGTGCCATCCCTCCAGCTGTGAGTATGTTTCATTTCATACAGATTTGTCTGTCTATAGAATTTGTCCACCTGGCTGTCTGTCAACAGTGTTCGCTAAGTCATTACCTGAAAAATAGAAGGAACCTCTTTTTTCCCCAAAGCATTTGAAGAGGGAACAGTCACTGGGTGGCCAGAAAGGGCTATTTGGTGAGAGGATCTATAGAATTACCAAATGAATCTCTGATGCTTATTGTTAATAGGCAAATTGGATAGTTGATAGGGAAACAAGAGCCCCTTCCCTCTATTTTTTCATCTTAGCAAATAGAAGTTTTTATTGTTTTATTGTGTTCTGTTCCGCATTTAAGTTTGAATAGAGCTAATTTCCCATCTGATGGGATTCCTCTCATCCATTTCTTGTCTTCTTGTCGATTTGGAGGAATGATTGGATCAGAGATCATTATGACTGTTCTGTAACCTTTACTTTGAACTGTGCTGTAGATCAGAGTGACGGAGGAACCCGACACGCTGTACCAGAGTGTGGCCGTACTTGTGAAGGGACACGACAGAGCTGTTCTGGACAGCTATGAGTTTTTTGCAACCTTGGCTGCCCAGGAGTTGGGCATCACCATTGGCAAGGTGTAAGTTCTCACCTGAGGGCATTCCTGTTGCTGAAGATAGGAAAGAGGAAAGAAAGCATCCAGTACTGTCCTATATATATAAATTGATTCAATTAAAAAGAAAAAACTTTGACTTTGATTTTGCATGTGAAAGACTTTGAGCACATTGAGAAGTGAGTGTGAAGAATGGCTGTGGAAACATAAGGCTATTTAATTTAACTCTGCTAGGTGACAAAACTGATTTCCAGCTTGTTTTAAAGTTGTAGTGGGTTATATTTGTTAGCTTTAACTTCTAGCTATAACACCTTTATTCTTTAATTCAGTAGTGAAGCTTACAGAGTACTAGGTAGTGTAGCTTAGTGTTTGTTGTTGAGAGGGTTTTTTGTTTTACATGCTCAAAAACTGACTAGTCTTATCTAGATAGCACAAGACATTTATTGGTTTATCTTTTTGATTTCAGATATGAACCTTCAAAGAAGATTGAACGGTTCACCCTTCTGAAATCTGTTCACATTTTTAAGAAGCACAGAGTCCAGTATGAGATGAGGACACATTATAGGTGTATTGAGGTGAGATTTATGAACAAAGTCTGTCTTCCTTTTTATGTAGGCACAGTAGACCTAGATAGTTGCATTTATTTGAAAGTTTATGGATTTTTTTACAGCTACAAGTTTTCCATGACATTAAGTAGGAGGGATTTGATGAGGAACCATGAGTTGACATCCTGTGCTGGTCCTTTTTAAGGCAGAAGCCTAAGACCATCACTACATGAAAAAGATTTAAAGAAATGAACATCCAAGCTTGAAAGAAAACCTTTTTATTTTGGAACAGTACAAAGCACCAACAAAATATGTGGCTGTAATACTTAAGCCCTTTACAAGGTAGCAAGACCCTTACACAATATGCTGACAACGTAAGACTGTAGCCCATTCCTAAGACAGAAAACCAGTTGGAGAGAGTCCCAGGGAGTGAGCCTAGTAGGCTTTTCCGCACAGGGGTCTGCTGAGGACAGCTCAAATGCAGTGTGGTTTGTTCGAATGCTCTAGGTCAACCTTGTGTTCCATTTAAAGTAAGTGGCTAGTGCGCTTTTTAATTGTTTCTTCTCTTTCACCCCCAGCTGAAGCATTTGACTGGCTCCACAGCAGATGTGTATCTGGAGTACATCCAGCGTAACTTGCCAGAAGGGGTCGCTATGGAAGTAACAAAGGTAACTGTGCTTTATTTAAAGGAGAGCAGTCTTGAATAGCTCAGTTATGTTTGTCTTAAGCACTTCACTGTGTCTTATCTTAAATCAGTTGGATGAGGCCCCCTTTCTTTACTTTTCATAATCCTACTAAAACATTTAAGGGACCTGTCTGTGGAGCTGTTTGTGCTTTGGCTGGTTGATTTATTAAATAATAATAATATAATAATATATATATAATATATATTTAATATTTGACTTTTGGATTTCAGTTCTGCCAAAGGTCACACTTCTTGTTCTTCAGTATGTCTATTCTTATATGCTTTCAGCGAAACAGCTTAAAGAACACTGAGCGCCCAGTGCATTTTAAATAGGCTTTTTGACTGTTAAGGTAACATTAATTTATAAGCACGGTTATTGGGAAAGCATATTAAAGAACATTATGAAAGGTATCTGATGGGTAGGGATAGAAAAATGACCCTGTTGAATCAGTTAATTGTTACATTATTATACAATGGTCGATGTTTAGTCACTGGAATGTATTTTAATCTTCATTTAATTTTTTTAAAAGTGAAGCATTTGTTCAAATAGATACATTTTAACTAAGACTTGCAAAACTATAAATGTATCATTAATTCTCTTCATATTTCATCTATTGTAAAAGTTCTCCTGGTCCTGCTTCTTCTGGTACGTTTTGTGTAATTTATTTAAAATACATTCGGAATCAGAGGGCCTTATATTCAAAACTCTTTTGTTTTATTTTTTCTAATGCTTCCTAGTATGATGTAAGAAGCTAATTACAGTGGTGAGAACAGGTCTGTGAAACCTTTGGAATTATCTATATTCCTGCAGTAATTGCCCCAAAAGTGTGATGTGATCTTTATCTAAGTCACAATAATAGATAAACGCAATCTGATTCAACAAATAACACAGAGTTGTACTTTTTTGTCTATATTAAGCACATTCACTCTCTATGCTGGAAAAAGAATGTGAACCTTTATATTTAGTAACTGGTGGAACTTCCCTTAGCAGCAACGTTTCCTGTAGCTGCTGGTCAGTCCTGTACACCAGTTTGAGGGTATTTTCGGTCAGTCCTCTTTACATAATTTTTTCAATTCACATTTTAGGAGCAATTACTGCAGGAATACAGATGATTCCAATGGGTTCACACTATTTCACACAACTGTATTTTGATCACGGCATTCTTAAAAGTTCAAATGAACTAAGACATCACGTGAAAGGATGATAACTACAGAAAATGTTGGTCCCAGGGAATACAAAGCACAGTAGAGTTATCGAAACATAAAATTACATGTTATCTCGTGGATATGGTAATCCTGAATAGTTTTTAGGTTGTAGGCTTGCAAGTACCTATGTTTTTTTGTTAATTGATTCATGTTGTGTTACAGGTAATTGTATTGCATATCATATATGTCCTTTTACATGCCTTCAAAGCAGGCATTTCCCATCTAGGACAAAAGAAAGCATAGTAATAACATATGGTGACATCATTCTGGAAATGCTTTTTGGTTGGATGTTGTATAGTTGACTTAGTGGTTAACCCTTTCTAGAGGGCATACTTTACAACAGTACTGAAATTTAATGAGGACAATATTGATTTTTTTTTCCTGTTTTGCAGACTGCTATAGAAAAACTTCCAGACCATATTAAAGAGCCTTTGTGGAGTTCCTTGTCCATGCAGGAGAAGCCCAGTCTGTGATGTCACACCAAGTACAGGAGAGAGTGATTCATCTCTTAGGACAGACAGTGGACAGACCCAGTGATTGAACTGTACTGTGCTACACAGCCTGTTAAAATCATGTCTGTCATTTGAGAACAGCGAAGAATGAAGCTGTTTTCAAGCAGCAGGATACAGTCAAAGCACTATTTTTATTTTTAGAACCTCTAAACAAAAGGTCTTGCAGACAAATTGGTTGAGAAACCACTTCCGCTTGCTCGAAGGTCCTCTGTCATTGTTCCCTGTATTCCACTGTTCAACTAGTTCCCTCAGTTCTTCCTACAGAGACCCTGTCGGAGCCACAGTGTTTTCTGCGGGACCGCGGCTGATACGAGGCTTACCTGTGCATCTTGTTTAACGGCGGAGAATATAGCAAAGTGTTATAGAAGTGTAGCAAAATAATGAAATAAAATTATTTGATATTTGAAACCTGCAGTCTGTCTACGTGTTGTAATTGGGTGGGATTCAAGAGCATCTAATTTAATCAAAATTGCTATTGTAATTTATTTTTACAATAACTATGGACCTTTAATGCACATATCTGAAAAATGTATTTGTTAAACTTCAGTTGTTTTTCATTGCATTGGAAGATTTGTATGTGAAATACTTGACACCTGATGACTGAGTCCTTTCAAAGCTGTATGGGCTAGGGCAAAATTTGCCATCACTACCCTAATTGAATTGCCTTCTGTTGGCAGTTGCATTCACTAGTAATGGAAAGCACGGGTAGTTTCCCTGGTAATGCTTTTATTTTTATTGTACACTGACCATCAAAAGAAACATCACTCTGTATGTAGGTTTTTTTATAAAAATAAAATATACAATGTTTATTTGGTGTATATGTAGTAGGGTCACGACATTCGCAAGGGTTCAGTGCAGAGAACTGTCGTCAGTAGTCATAGTATGTATGGCTAAGACGCAAGTAACCCTCGCTTATATGATAATTAAAGTACTAATGCTTTGGCTTTAAATTAAAGTAACATTGATCAAATACAACAAACAACAGTAATTATAAACTTGCAGTAATCAGCTAAAATTACATGAATCCCTCCTGTGCATCCAGCGGATGCCTGCACTTTATGTCTCCGTGTTTAGCATGCTCGACTGCAAGGAACGGGGCAATAAAGGTATCAGCGAGCCTGTAAAATAATCAAAGAACCAGGAGTGTTTGTTACAATATAAAACTGGGACCACGTTGAGATGTGGATTCTGGGTAGTGTATACTTGTGTGGGGGACAGGGAGAGGCTCAGTTACTAGCCAGATTTGTCAGACAATCCTAGTCTGTTGCTTGGCTAATTTGAAATTTGCATTTACCAGCCTCTGGCTCAGTTTAATCCTGCTCTGCTCTTCTATACAAGAAACCATCAGCTAGACCAAATCATGACTAAGCAAATGTTAAATTGGCCGATGTTGAGAACCTACTATACTTGAGTGACTTTGTTGCATAAGTACTAAACCAGCTCATTAGTGAGAGGGCTGGTTGAAAACATGTGATGAGGTGATTTAACCTAATGATTGTCAAGGAATTAATATGCCCCATTTATCAAAAGAACAATGCTTTTGTGCCATTGGTGCTGTACGTCGAAGGTTTCAATAAATCACCGCTCGACTTGCCAGAAGTGGAATAGGTTTTGTGTACAAAAGCCCTGATGGACATCAGCCAGTGTGGCACAGACATGCAGAACAATACTCTTAACTATTGTGTTTAACAGAACAACCAGTGGAGGATACCCAAGTGTAACTCTTCTTCAGGTGTCACAAGGAAACGCTGTGTCTCTTCTTTTGTTTTCAGCATGGAATAAATCTTTACCGTTCCTTTGCAGCCTACGCATGCTGACCCAGCCCCTTGCTTGAACTAGTTGCTACAGTTCACCACTTGTAGTGATCAATGGCTACCTGACTGCATGACTGTGTTCACTGATCACATCCTGGGATCTCATTTGCTACAGGTTCATGCTCACACGGTATGGTATTAGAGCAGAAAAATGCATATCTTTATGCTGTTCATGTAACTGGCTTTCTGGCTAGATTAGAATGAGTCTGTTTTGCCTGAGCTCCACTGAACATTTGTAGGTTGAAATGACACAACATTTTGTCTAGAACTCAGAAACCAGTGAACAGGCACAAAATTTCACAAAACAGTATCTGCGATCTGGTGTAAAGTATTTGCCACACATTAGCCTGTGATCTTCACAGTAGGTCTCCCCTCCTGATGATAGCATGTCATTTAGCACAAATAATTTATCTACTTTTTTCTAAAAAAATATTAATACACATGCTATATGGAAGATTGTCATTTTGCTAATAACCTTTGAATTTGATGCAATGCTGTCTTTGTAGTGCTTAATATAATTAAACATTTTTCTGTTAAATGTTCTTATATTTAAGAAAATGGTACAAACAACAAGTTTTAAGGAAATCAGTCTTTATTGTCCTTTCAAACATATTTAAAACTGGAGTACAAAGGTTTAAAAATCTCTAAAAAGTCTACCATCACGGTGCAGGTTGTAGATAAGTGATTGAACCTTTTGCAAACTGAACCTTGCTAAAGGCTTCATCCGTAAAAACTGTTCAGTACAACAGTGAAAGGAGTAAGTGCTGTAATGTGGAACAAGGAAACAAGTGTCTGCTTCATGGTCTTACATATTGAAATGTACAGTACTTTATTAGAGATGCTGTCATCTTTCTATGCATAAAATAAATATGCACCAATGTAACAGATAAAAATATTAAAGATGCACCCAACTCAAATAATGACCCCTATTGACAGTAGCATACCTCAATCAGGGATACTCAACCTGTAGCTGTTCCAGTCCATTTCAGTGCTGTGCTTTGATATAACCAGTAATCAAATTATCCTTTTTTATTATTAAACAATTAAGAAAAATTGTGTAAAGAATTTGATGGGAAAGGTTGCATGTTGAGTAGCCATGCCTTAAATTCAATCTATGACAAGTGGCATAAGACTAGTTATGTGAAGTTCTGTGAACAAGCCCAAACTGTTGAGATGTTCTTATTAGCCTACAAGTAAACAGGCTTGCAGTAGGAATTGCTCTGCTGTGAGTGTGTGTCTATACGTGCTCTGTGATGGACTGGCATCATGTCCAGGGTGTATCCTGCCTTCAAACAGAAAAAAACGTGTAACTATAATAAGCATTAAAAGGACTTAGCATTGCATCAAATTCGAAAGTTATGATCGTGTTGAAGCTGCTTCCTTATAGTGAAAACACCCACTTTTACATTGAAGCAATTAGGACAATGTCAAAAACACTTCAGTACTTTATAGACTGAGGCAGTTTCTCCATGAACACCTACGATGCACATTTACAGAACTTGTCCGGAAAATATGACAAAAACTACCTTTTATTACCAAAGAAGGAAGTCCTAAATACATAATTATTGTAGCCTGCCTTCCCATGAATTCTTCAAAGTCAAGAAATTCTCTGACAAATGGAAAGTCATGAGCAGGACAAAAGAGGCTTATAGTCCACGTGCAAGAATTAGCTCAGCTAGTACTGTTGTATATTTGGTACAATAACAGACATGACTTGCAATGTCTAGCTGTAACAGTTACAAGAGCTCAGTTCATGCCAACAAATTTAACCTAGTGATCTCATTGCTATTGGAACACATATGACAAGTCATCCAATCACGCAAACATCATAATGACTTCCTTCTGAAATTAACACATTTAACACTTCACAGCTTTTTCCATGTACCAGGTAATAAAAGGCAGCAATACACCTAAGCTTGTGTGACAAAACATTATCCTGAAAGAGGCATCACATGACAATACATGCAACTGGGTGCTATTTTCTTTTAATCCTATTCAATTTCTAGTGCAGTGGTATTAAGTAGAAACAACACTGATTCTTCATGGTTAGCATTCCATGGATTTATTGTTTAATATATTTTACCACAGTATTTATCATTTTAAAAACATACTTACAATGATTGCCTAAACAGATAATGCAAACTGTCAATTATACTCTTCATTCTGATCTTGATAGAAAAATAAATCCCATTTTATACTTTTAGCATGAAATACTCATTCAAAAAGCACATATTAAATATTTTGAATGCACATCAGTGTACAAATAAACTTGAAAACACCCCATACTCCATGTGGAAGTTTTAAAAAAAAACAAGCAGGAATACTTACAGTTCTGTGTCTGTTGCAGAATATATGAATATGCACAAGCAGATCTGCAACGTTAAGATGTGGAGGAACAAGTCTATTAGTGAAGACTTTTTTGACAGAGCTGAAACATGGAATTCAATTAAATTTAAATGTATAAAAAATAAATGCTGGTATCATAGGAGGTCCATTCAGAGGTTAGCTTTGTCTTTTCTAAACATGCTTGGTAAATAATGTTGCATAATCCTTCACAACAAAAACATAAGGGGTCCAACAACTAATTAAAATATTACTTTGGATCTGACTTTTCACTAATGTCATGAAGGGATGAGCTTTTAAGAAAGCTTATATTGTCCAATACACAAAGTGACTGAAATATATCTCAGTTTAATTCCTGATTTGACAAATGGGTGAGTAATGTCTGCCTTCATAAGAACATCCATCCATTCATTTTCTACCTGTTTTCAGTTCTAAACACTGTTCAATTCAATGCAGGAGAGCCAGAGCCTATCCTGGCAAGTAATAGATGCAAGGCAGGGTGCACCCTGGACACAATGCCAGTTCATCATGGGGCAAACACAGACATACACTCACCAGGGTCAATATTCCCAGAAGCCAATTAAGCTACCAGTATGTTGTTGGACTGTGGGAGGAAACTGGAGCACCCAGAGGAAACCCAACCTAACACAGGAAGAACATACAAACCATGCAGATAGCACCTCAGGTCCAGATTTGAACCCTGGGCCCCAGCACTGTAGGGCGGCAGTGCTAACCACTACACTACCGTATCACGCTTTTCAGCTTTTTCTGGAATTGATCAATGGCCTCCAGCATGGTTAAGAAAGTCCTGCTACACAGTTCTATACTTGAAACAGTTGCCTGAGAGTGACAAAAATTCAGCCAGCCCATTTCCATAATCATCTCAAGAAACAAAGCAAATGTTAATTAAAGGCACAATACTTGTGCCTCCGTCTAAAAGAACGCACTACTAGATAAGGATATATATAAGGATTAACAAACAATGAAGCAAGGACAGGAAAATCATAACGATTTAGAAAAAAGTCCATCCAACCACTTTACAGTACATCTTTGGACTGCGGGGGAAAACAAGAGCACCCAGAGGAAACCCATCTGAACACGAGGAGAACATACAAACTCCACACAGACAGCACCTCGGGTCCAGAATTAAATCCAGGGTGTCAACGCTGCAAGGCAGAGATGCTTACCTCTTTGCCACTAGCCTTATATTTTAACGTTTTACTAATATTTTTAATCTGATTTTAAAACATTTGAAAAAAACATACAATTATGATTAAATACTTAACACTTTTTGTTTTTAGACCATTATCACTCGTTTTTTAAGGCATTAAGGATGGTTCAAAACATATGTAGAGCAAGTCAAGTCAATATAATTTATAAAAATAATAAAAGAAAAGGTGATTATGTTAAACTAACATTAATAAATTATTTTGTAGTCCATCTTTGATATCTAATATATTTG